>NC_081196.1:48077647-48312647 GCF_902713425.1 Acipenser ruthenus | reverse complement strand
TTTGGAACAACATATCTACATCTGGGGCTGTATGAAAGCTACACATATATGTAACCACTAGATGGCGATCTGCACAGTGGACCTTTTTATAAGCACTGGCAAAAGCACATTTTCAAAGAGGATTAAAACAACACACTCGATATCATAATAAAAAATATACAAGATATTCTATAGTGTTATTTTATAGACAACTAATACATTTCAAGAATAGCCTATGACCGGCAGCCACAGTAAATGTTTTAAATAAATATAGAACTAAAAATAATGTATTCTGTATTGCAAAATGATATTCTATATTATACAAACAACTAAAAATGATTGCCCGAGGGATTCTTAAGAGTATTGTAAGAAGATGCCACTGTCAGTCATGTTTTCAAATATTGTTTCTACTACAGTGTAATGTAAAAACTCAGGTTCCTATTTTCTTTTAGTATGCCACCCTCTGATTTCAATTACTTATCAATTATTTAAACATATTAATATAAAAATGAATAAGAATGCCTTAAGTATTGAACCATAATATTTCCATCCAGCTTTAAAATATTTCATCAAAATCAGCATGTATTGCTTATAAAATGAATACTTATGGACCATTACTGTATACTGTACATTTTTTTTTTCTTTTGGGAAATTAAATCTCATCCTAACCCTAATATTAACCATATTCATACAACCCATTGTGTTGTTGTTGCTGGATGAACAGAGGGCTCTCATTTAATGTAACTATCAGGGACAGCCCCAGTTTGATGTAGGAACACAATTTTGCAGACTGGTTTTCATTAAGCAGACAGATGGAGACAACTTCTATTGCAACTTCTTTTTTATTATTTCCTGTTATAAATGTTTACTGATTATTATTATTATTATTATTATTATTATTATTATTATTATTATTATTATTATTATTATTATTATTATTAATATCTGCTTCTGTGTATTCCAGCTTCCCCAGTGTATTTTTGGCATGGTTCAAATGAGTGCAGTATGAAAATCAGATTAAGCCTGTACTGTACCTAACAGTTTAGAATGGTATAAAGATATAAAGGGAATAACACCATCAGTGACGTGTTTGTTTGACAAGGCTTGTACAGCTTTTGATACGCAGAAAACAATAGTTTGACATCTCTGAAGAACCACAGAATCACGAGTTGTTCCATCAAGTTGTGCCTTTCAGTGTTAAAGCATTGCTTGTGGTTTTCCCTTTCACAAACTCCTCCCACAGTATCCCCCTTTATTAAATGTGTTAAAAACAAACCGTAATCCTTGAGGAATGGCTTCATCTTCCTAATGCTATTATCAGTCAGGCTGTACATCAATGGAGGCACCTCTCTGTGGTAGGGAGGGGGGGATGGGTAAGAATACAGGCAAGAATTTTAGGGAGGGGGAGCTGGGAAGGCCTTTCTTTGTCAGTGTAACTTTGATAAACCATGTTGAGGCTGCTGGGAGAAATCTTGCTTTTAAAGGGGAAGCTCCCAGAAACTAAATATGCAAGTCTGTACACAAAGGATTTTTTCCCAATATGTACATTCCTCTGCTGTCCCTCCACCAACCCATCCATTAATTCAACTATCGCTCTGTCTGTAGAATGTATCGCAGTCTATCAGTACCTTGATCTACATTCATTCAGTTTATTGCTTACTGTGTTACTAATGTGCACAGTTTGTACAGCATACATTCTAAACCCAAAGATCCCAGGCACGTTCAGTGTGGGTCCCACCAACCAACACAATGTATATCTGAAAGGGGATTTCTACAGTGTGAAATGTGTTCATTTGCTATTTCAATGTTCTCGCATCCTTTTATGGGATTTCTGTAATTGCTTTTGTGTTTTTGTAAATTGTAATATCTGTACTGTACTATAACCTGGTAACTATGCTGCTCCCACAATATTGCACGATTCCATAATTCACGAATTTGGTTAAGTTCAAAGTTATAAAGAATACAAGACATTATGAAACAGCTGCTTTTGTGGCTTCAGTGTTTTAAACTATTGGAGTGCTGGAGCCAAAATAACAGAGAAGCCGACCTTCGGATGAGACGTAAAACCGAGGTCCTATTGTAAGTAACTCTGCAGCAGCAGTTGTGATGCATAGTTCATCGCCTAGTCTCTGTAAGTCGCTTTGGATAAAAGCACCTGCTAAATAACTGATTAATAGTAATACCACATACATCAACAAATATCCACTTGGGACCGAGGGAGACAGGTTAATGATTAATGTAGCAGCTGAACTTAAGCCCCTTTCGCACTGGCACTTCTATCCGGGTTCTGGCTACCCGGGTCACAATCACGTACCTGGGTTAACCCGGGTCCCAGCGACCCACCTCAGGATGTGGGTTGACACACTTTGACCGGGTTGAGCGAGACAAAATGCGTGACGGCCGTTTGTAAGTCGACGAAATAACAAACAGCCACACCTGCGTGAAGGTTTCACTTCCTCATGGAACGTTTTTGTTTATTCTGTTTAGCCATATTTTTGTTGCTTGAGACACACCATGAGCCAGATTGCAGCAGGGATGAAGAAGCATTTGCCCTAATAAAATTTTGGGCCGACGGTTCAATCCAGAGAAGCTGGGATGGAAGCATCTGTAAAAAGCTGCTTCTGGGGCATTGATGCACGCATTGTTTACTTGCTTCTGTCACCCAGGTCAACCCTGCTTTATCAATGGCAGTGTGAAATCGCGTAGCCGACCCGCATGACACCGGATAGGTTCCGACCCGGGTACAGCATGCCAGTGTGTTAGAGAGAAGACATGTGGGAGAGCTTTTGAGGCCAAAAAGGGGCTTTAAACGTGTGTGTTTTAAAAAGTTAACAGAATGTGATGACTGAAAACAAAACATTAAAAAAGTTTTAAGATACATGTAATACACATTTTTATTTTGAAGCTTGTCCTATGAAAGTGTCGTTAAGCAGTTTTTTAATAATTAATCCAGTTCCTAGAAACATGACTTAACATGAAAAAACTAGTATCACAACTCAAATGATTTATACTAGTCTAGTCTCAAGACAGATCTGTTAGATTAAACTTTCAAACAAGCCATTTAATATTGCTTCAGAATCACAGGGCAGAAACAGTCCTTTCTGACACCCATCTCTAGGTGTTGATAAGAAGTGGAAGGCAATATTAACAGGAGGGATATTAAAAAGTTTTGACTGCATGGAGAACAAAAATCATGATCCATTTCAGATGTTCACTGGCCAAACTGGCAAAAATACCTCTGTCTTCTCTGAATAAAGGCAATTTTATAAAATAAAGTAGACTTTCCTGAAAAAACGAATGACAAAGATCACTGAAATACTGTATGGCAAAGGTTTCTGAAACACAAATAACTTTTAAAAGTTTGTTTACTTCATGTAGTTGTTAGTGGTAATCAGCTGTGTCAAACGACACAACTTGCTTCATTAAGGTCAACATTCTTGTGTTATTCATTATATGACACAAGAAACCTTGTATATTTTCTTTCACGTCAGCAAGAGATTTTCACTCCATATGTAGTTATTTTATACTATACAATATACATACAGTATGCACAGAGTACAGAAACTGCATACATGTTTCGCCCTGTTTGGGGCTTGACTTAAAATGCTGTGAATGTAGAAGTTTGGAGACTTTCACACGATTTGATTGGCTCTTGTGTAATATAGTTAATTTTTTAAGGTGGAGTGAATAGTTTGCCAAAAGCACATAGGACAGTTATTTATGGCTGCCATAAATATCCCAATTACCCATAATTCTATAGTTACTGCATTCTCCCACCTTAACTCAAAAACGAGATCTACCTATCTATCGAGCATCAAAAGAAACTTATCATTGTTATAACACATTTATTTTGGAAAAAATAAGGTATATAAATGATGGACATTGACGAAATGTTTTTGGTTTCTTTTTAATCACTCGATCATTCATTCTTGACCATGACACGCCTGAGTGACTATGACTGAAGCATATGCACTTAATCACCTAATTAGTGAGACAGCTGATTGGACAATGGATATGGAGTGATTTCAGCTGTTGAATTGCAAGCATTAAAAGCAATAAAGAAAATCACAGAAAAAAAAAACAAAAAACAATATGCCATGTCTGTCAAGAGAGCAGCGCCTTCGCAATCGGCAAGTTGGAGGCTGGACTAGGGCAGCATACTTGGGTGCTCACAGCCAGCAATTTCAAACCTGGCAACATGGTATAACCAGACACACTCTGTCAATGACAGGCCACGAACTGGGAGAACAAGTGTCACAACACCTGCCCAAGATCAACAGATCATTTTGCAGCATCTTCGTGATGTCAATTGTTAATCAGCACAATAAAAAGTCACTGCACTTGTTCTAAAACAGAGTTTGTCATTTTTCGATCACATCTATATATATATATACAGTATATATGTGTGTGTGTGTGTGTGTGTGTGTGTGTTTAAGTCCAGTCTGATATAATGGCTGCCATAAATAACTCATACCTGCTTTTGGCGAACTATTCTCTCCACCTTACAAAACTGACATGCTGTTTGGTTTCAATTGAATGGCTAGTCACATACTCTCTGTGCTCAAAGCTCTTTCAGGAGTGTATTTATAGTAACTTAGCAGGATTTGCATGCAAATTAGCGAGTGGTGTATTGTTCAAGTTCTACAACGGATTCCCTTAGGCACCATTAAATCTGCAATTGAAGCCAGCATTGCTTTATTTTCGTGATGAGCCAGGTTCATAAATTACAAATGTACTTATAAACTGTTATAGCAGAGCTTGTATCTACAAGTGCCCTTTCCTATATTCTCTATATACTGGTAATGTTTCGTGGTCACTGACAATGCAATACAACAATCAGAAATCTCCTTGTATCGAATAGCTAACAGCACTTAACACAAATAAATATAAAGGATGCATTACATATATATTAAAAGCAGGACAAAAATATCACTGTGTAAACCTGCCACCTAATATAATGAAAACTATCCTACAGTGCACGGTTGAGCAAGCACAGTCTTAAATCAGAAAATGCTGTAAGTACATTCTACTACTACTACTACTACTACTACTAATAATAATAATAATAATAATAATAATAATAATAATAATAATAATAAATGTGTTTGCTCAAAGGAACTCAGGTTAGACCCCAGCAATTGGGGTGAGTTTAAGAACTCTCTTTACAAAATTGTAGAAAAACAAGCTTTTAGAGCTGAGAAAGCTTATATTTACTTTCACTGTCCAGAAATCCAGTCTCTCCACGGGAAACTGAACAACAGAGACGCCATTTCAGCATGCTGGCTCATTTTAAACAAATCCTTCTTGGAGAGTCAAATATACCTTGTAATGGGAGAATGGGACTCGAGACTAATTTACCCTGCCTTTCTTCAGTAAGTGTCAGGGTTTGTTATACATGCAGCACCTTAGCTTCACATCTCACAGCACATCGCCTTCACATAATAAGCTTGGATGCTGGTCAGTGGATTATGTCCAGGATATCCCTAAGCTGGTTTCAAAGCGGTGACTTTTGACCCAGAAGCATGCATTCTACAGACTGAGCTACCAATACCCATACTAATTTCAAGGAACAGATTCCAGTGAAGAATAGAGTCTTTAAACACAGCCACTATAAATGTTAATGTTACAGTTAAAGGCATGATAACTGAAATATACTTACTGGCCTCTTATTACTGTAATGTTTGTGACATTATCACTGCACCCATCCCTTCTGGATCTTTTGGTCTTCGCTGTTCTTTTTTATCCAATCACAACCTGCGCTGTAGGTCATGTGGTATGACTGTAGTGTGTAGTTAGACCATGGGGAAGAAGCAATGTGTGGTGCTTAAATTATTTCCAAATGTTTGGATTTTAAGTATTTCTCATTGTCAAGTTTCTTTTAATGTTATTACATATTCTACAATTAAATGTTTCTAGGTGTGTATTAAAGCACAAGAAAATAAAAAGGGGGCAGAGAAAATGTTACTACTAGTGCTTGTAGGAGATCAGAAGTGGATTGCTGCTTTCAGTCAGGCATATTAATTTAACTAAACCACTCTAAACAATGTATGTATTAATTCTAATTTCTAGGATATCTATATATATATATATATATATATATATATATATATATATATATATATATATATTTAGTCGTTGCCAATTATTTTTTATTATTTTCTCCCAATTTGGAATGGTCAATTATTTTTTACCGCTACCACCCCGGCGAAAACGAACACACGCTGTCCTCCAAAGCGTGTGCCGTCAGCCGACCTCTTTTTTTCACACTGCAGACTCACCATGCAGCCACCCAAGAGGTGCAGCGTCGGAGGACAACGCAGCTCTCGGGCAGCTTACAGGCAAGCCCGCAGGTGCCCGGCCAGACTACAGGGGATACCCTGGCCGACCTAACCCTCCCTCCACCCTCTGCGACGCTCAGCCAATTGTTCGCCGCCCCCTGAGAGCTCCTGTCAACGGTCGGCTGTGGAATAGCCTGGACTCGTACCAGCGACGTCCAGTCTATAGAGCGCATCCTGCACTCCACGCGGAGCGTCTTTACCGGATGCACCACTTGGGAGCTCCATTGGACATCTATATTTCAGGCAATGAATATATGTTTACACTCTTCTTTGAGATGTAATTGATTCAGAGCGGACTGGTGATGTCAGTTTGTTAGTAAAGGCTTTTCAGACAGAGTCTCAAATCAGGATTCAACCGCAGAGGCTGGGTCCAAATTCTCACTAGCTCAGTTGAGGATCGAAGGTTGGGAAAAATAATCCTTTGGTATTGTTTGATTAAAGTTTTTATGTCCAATTTCAGCTGCCTACCCACCTTTAATGATGCCACCACAACCCCCCTGCTTACGCAGTATGTGGTTACAATGTGTCTGCTACCTATCAAGTTTACCTAAATGTTTAAATTCATACTATAAAATATTTAGCAAGCAAAAATGCACACATCTACTACGGTAAGTAAATATAATTATAATGCATTAGTTTGAGTATAAATAAATCATAAGCTTATCACATTTAATTTGTAAGTTTAGCATTTTAATTATACATCTTGTCTTAACACCTTCACAAAAAATAGACTTCAGCCTACTTCCTCAGAAACCCGCTTCTAGCGAGCGATATTACAAGACCAAACAACAACCTGACCTTTTGATTGATAAAAAATATACTGCCAAGATGGCCATTACGGGGTAAAAGTTCATTTTTCAGAGAGAATGGTTAGTTAGAAAAAGTCCCCAGCTCTTGCCAAATTTATAAAAATTTGAAGTGTTGCTGCTTCCCCGAAAAGGTGTTAAGAGAAAAGACAGCTGTAGCTCATCTTTCATAGAAACTGGTCCTAGTGACCAGAAAGCATAGGTTTATTTTTAATTATAGAAAATGCAGTGTGCAATTATACTTTATGAGAAAAATTATTTAGCAGCAAGCAGGCAAGCTCATCTCTTCAGGTCAAGAGGGACCTCATCTTTTTCTGTTCCCCTCTTCTCCCTCAAACAGCAAGGCTGGTCCCAGGCATCCACTATCTTGCATCACAGGTATGGTGATCTCTCTCTGGTCGGCACCTGTAATGTACTGCAACTCCCTCAGTAAGCTCCCTACACTGCAGACATACCATGCTTCCCATGTCTCTCCAGTCTACTGGTTGTTTACACTTGAGGCAAATTGCTCTTATTATTTCCTTTCCATTGAAATTAACCACTGGCTCTCCTGAACTAACCTCAGTATAAACACAACATCTTCCAGGGGAACAAACTGTACAAACTCTCTTTTTAAGTAGGCCCTGTCTTTGCTGGCAGTTGTCACAACAACAATCTGGGTGTCTTGGAGAAGCTTGTTTATTCTTGGAATATTTCACTCTCAAACCAAATCTTGCAGAATCCCCTGCAGGACAGTTATGGAAAGTCCCGTACTTATCCATCTCACTCTGCTCACATGAATTCACTAATCTGGGCTCACCATGGGCCATTGGAATGTCTCTAATATAATATGGACTTTCCTCCATATCTGCCACTTTCCACTCCTCTGTGCTGTTTTCACAGTCAGTGGGTATTTGCAACAACAGATTAGACAAGGAGCCTACCTGAACACCAGTATTTATTTTATATATTCTCCAAACACAGCTACTCTGTGTACAGTGCCTGGGCATGCAGCACACCTCCTCTGCCTTGGGGGACGAGATGTTCTGCGCAATATGCGCAGCGTCTCAGCCACAGACCCTGCGTAGGAGGCTGGCAGAGTTCATGGGTGTGACTGTCTCACCCAGCTCAACTGAGCCCTCTGTGGCGTTGGAAGCCCCAGCTTTCCCCCCTCCTCCATCTGCCTTCAAGCCCTTCACAGAGCATTCCCTGCACACAGGCTTCAACCAGTCAGTCTTGCAGCTGTTCAAGGTCTCCTTCAAGGACCACTAAGTGGGCGAGACTTTAGAGGCAGACAAGGGACATTTCCGAACTGAAGAGCCAGATTGCTCAGGTTCTGGAGTACCTGGTCAGGCAGCAGGCTGTTCTCAATCACAGCATCCTGGGATGGTGACTCCTTCCCACAGGAAGAGAGAGAGATCCAAGAACTGACTCAGGAGATGGGTCCCAGCTCAGAGGTCACCTCAAAGGCTGATGTTACCCCTCCCTCAAGCTCAGTTCGGGCACTTATGGAGCGAGCCTCCAAATTCCTCCAGGTTCCCTGGACGGCAGCACCTGAACAGTGATGCTCCATTTTCAGGACGGCGCAGGCCGCACCCCCCCAGCCCTTCCCAGTTTTCCCAGACATTCTGGAAGAAATATGGTCCTCTTGGCACTCTTGTCTCAAGACACGCAGCCCCGCTGGCTTCCTTGGAAGGCGCGGAGGCGTTGGGCTTAGCGGGATTCCCACCGGTGGATTCTATCATCGCAGCCCTGGTGCGAGCCCCTCCTGTAGAAGGTCTGGCTAAGAACCCTGCATGCCCTAATAGCCAATGCAGTATAACAGAGACCCACATTAAAAGGCCTCGACGCTCCCTTCTCCCGTCCCGTGCTCTGGCATGGGACAGGACAAGGTGTTGGCGTCCACCCGTGACACAAACGGTGACATGGACGGTCCCGATTCCCATTGAGCCATGCGGCGACCAGAGGCATCACCTTCAGGCTTCCGTAGCTGCTAACCAGAATTGCCTGCAAATATGGGGAAATGCAGGACATGGGGCCCCAGTGCAGCAGCGGACAGGGAGACAGCCCCAACGCCTCAGCCTCAGCAGCCCCAGCAAGGCCCCTGAAGGCTTGCGGCCTCAGAACCACCCTTTTTCACAACACCAACTACAATACTGGTGCACTTGCACCTCAAATACTTGGGTGTTCGCCATTGTACACACCGGTTACGCACTGCAATTCCATATGGGCCCTCCTCCCTTTCGAGGGACCACGGTCACACCCGTGAGCAACCCTCTCCAGATCTTGGTTCTCCGGCAAGGTATAAATAAATTACTTCTAAAACAAGCCATCCACCTCGTAGAACTCAACTATCAAGAGGAGGAGGGGTTCTACTCAAGGTATTTTCTAGTGCCAAAAAAGGACGGCAGCCTCCGACCATCCTAGACCTGAGACACCTCAACGGGTTCTTGAGGGAGAAGAAGTTCCAAATGCTCACGTAACATCACATTCTCCAGTCTGTCTGGCAGGGCGACTGGTTTACCACTGTGGACTTAAAGGACGTGAATGATTGCTGGTCAGTGAAACTGCTCTTCTATCTGCAACTTTGTTGTTTGTCCAAACATTCAGACCCAGGTTATTGTTAAGCATCAGGAGCTTGGAGTTCCAGAAGGGCAGGCATGAGGGCAGCACTCATGATAACACAAAGCAATCTCATAAATGGGAGACTGCAATTACATTTCTTTAAGTAAAACATTTAACCCCTTCCCTTAACAGAGCACTTTGGAATTGCAGTTTGTAGTGCACAATGACAGCTTTCATACACAAAGATTAAATCTGACAGCTACTTATGTGTTATGTGTCTATTTTCTCATTAAGGAGACAGGGTTAAGCAAATCACTCATCTGTAGTGTTCTAATGTGTTTTTTTTTTATGTATTTATTTATTTCTGCTGTAAGTTGTAGCACGAGCACACCACTGCTGTTAGGGAAAATAAACAAACTGCACAACAAACAAACTACAGAATGTTTAAATCTGAACTAAGCTACATACCCAAGCTACATACCCGTATTCCTTGTTTTATAATAATTAATGCAATTGGTCAAAACCAATGATATTTATTTAAGCATGTATTATTTATTTATTAAGTCTCAATCATAGCTTCCCTTAAAACAAGCAGTTTTTTGAGCTTTTTAACATGGGTTAATAATATTCCCCATTAAAACATTTAGTTTTTCCTGACATCATATTTTTACTTGTGCAGCTTTGAAAAGGGGACAGTGCAGTTTAATATTAGTTATTAAAGCCTGTAGTGTTTTCTTTCTTTCTTTCTTTCTTTTTTTTTATTGAACCATATATTATAACCTCTCAGACTCCAGCTTGTACTGGGTTAACTTGTACATGCAAATGTGTCTGAGCTGTGTCTTCAAGCCCAGTTCAACATCACATCAACAATAAAATATGCTTCCCTCTTGAAACCCCCTGCTTCTCAGCACACAGTAGTTCAGCTCAATCTCAGGCACAGCAATCACATCCTATTCTCAATGGAAGCTGGTTTCTCTGCCGCACTCCCACCCTCCTCTCTATGTCAGGCAGGCAGTGAGCTGCTTTAATGCTTAACCCTTTCCTCTCTGGAGCCTCCTTCGTCTGCAGACCAGGAACATCACTGGGATTTCATATCCATTACTGTGGGGTATCTGTGCCAGGATCATATTGATGTATGATTTGAGAGCCCTTATGCAGCACTTTTGTAGTGGTTAGATTAGATTAGCGATTTTTAGGGTTCACCCTCAATTTCAGATCACACAGACCTTTTAGATTTAACTCATGAGTCATTTCAAGTCTTTTTCTAACATTCATCAATTAAAGGTATACTTTATATCATCTACTTTTTCCTACATTTCATTTCTTACCAGTTTAATATCCCATTGTTATTATCGAACAAGCAAGGAATTAAATGTGATGCTATAAAGTGTCGTGCTCTTTCATAAACTCTAATGTTAGAAAATCCAGAAAATCAAACTGCAATCAAAAAGTTATTTAATACAGCATGTGGGCATAACAACTGCACTTTACAGATTCTCAATGAAATGTATAATACAGCATTATACATGTCCAGTATAAAAGTGAACATTAATGAATAAAGATAACGAATTGCATATTGCAATCGGGCTCCACTGTGAAGTTTGATCGGTTATCCTAATTCAAAGCAAGCATTGTTGAAAATGAAAGATTTTGTAATCACACACAAACACACACTTACAGTAAGTCTCTCTTATTCCCAATAAAGGAGGCACCCACCCAGCCTGGTCCTTGAATATTTAGGAAGGGTAGACCCAAACCATATTTGCACCTCCAGTTCATTCCAACGTTGGAGCCCTATAATTAATTTCAAAGGGCCAAACAGATGCAAATCTAGGTCATGGGATGGAGTGTGTTTGACCCTACCTGTTTAATACACTGTTGTGTGTGTTTCGTAAGGTTTGTTAATACTTTTGAATCATATTAGCATTGCACAGACTTTAAACCCAAACAAAAACAATGCTTTTAACAGGGAAAGGTAAGTACATCTTAACTGACAATAAGTTTGTCATATAATCTAAAGGTTAGTTTCTGTTCCATTAAAAGGAATCTGACACCTAGCACGCATGCCAGTGACAGCTTTTATTTCAAAATGGACATTTCACAACAGAAGGATTTTTGCCATATTTAATAAGTAGAAAGGTTATCCAGAATTAACACAAATATATCTCAATAAATAAACACAATCCTCCAGACTAGCTTGATTGTTTACAAGTGTGTGGTCACAGGTTCTGTTCCAGTTCAGTGATGCAGACTAGTCAAAAGGCATTTGAAGCTGTTTAAGACCCTTTGAGAAGCCAGCTTCAGTGGTCTCACCAGAGCTACCATTATAGCTGGTTCTAAAATACACCTTTATCTCAAGGTTTTTGTGTTCTGTCTAATACAGTTACCATGGTACAGGTGATATATGTTACTCAGATAAACTTTAACTAATTTATTGAATCAATTACTTTTGTGTTCAATGTGGTGCTGTGCTGTTGAAGGCAGTGTCCATTGCATGAGATGTGCGCTCGAGGTCCCGTCTGCTGTGTGAGTGGTAAAAATCCCAAAGCACAAGGAGGTTCACCACCCCCACTCCTCCCCGGCATGCAGAAGGAGAACAGAGCTTCTTTGTAAACAAGCATGCATGCTCAAAAAAGGCTGCCTGTATTTCTGTATTGATAGGCCGATACATTTATGAGCAGGAAATGTGTTTAACTTAAAACTATAGTTGCTATCTCAAACAAGACATTTAAACAAGAAGGTAAAACAGTTGCAATAAGAAGGAGCTGGATTTGTGAAATTGTACAGTGCTTATTTGTTCTTAATTTAGGGGATTTTTTTTTACTGTGTGAAAACCCAGTTCTGTTTATATTGTAAAAAGAATGCATTTTAAATAGCATCTTCTTATGCAGTTAAATTCCACTCTCCTTCCCAAAAAAGGAATTTAATGCTATATATATATAGCAGCAATAGCAGCAAAGATAAAAAAAAAAAAAAAAAAAAAAGATTCAGCAATCAAAAGGTTAAAGCAAAATCACGCCGAGGAACATATATGTCTAAAGAGCCTCTGGTTTTATTGTTCACCAACTAGCACTGCCACCCCCACCCCCACCCCCTCCTTCGATCCCTCCCTCTCTCTCCACACACCCTGCTGAAGGACCTCAACTGGAGGAACAGTTTCACCCAACCCCCCACTTCTCGCCTCTCTTTTTTTTTCAGAGCTCTGGCTTTCGTGAATATACAACAACAAGCTCTAGGCTGTGTATGTGAATCCTAAAGCTTTAGACAGGGGAGCTGTGGGCTCGAGCTAGTTGCCTGTCTGTCACAGGAGTTAGGGAGTCTCACATTCTGACGGAGACCGAGGGAGGGAGAAGGGAGGCTGTCTTGTTTGTGGCTTGTCAGCAATTGCTTGAGACAAGCTTCTCTTCCATGTGTGAAAGCTACTTGGCATGAATGCCTGGGCCGTACCAAGTGCAGCGGTGTTGGGAGGGGGGAGGCACAAGAAAAACAGATCAGACCAGACCAGACAATAGGCCCCTCAAGTGTTCCCCCCAAGTTGCTTTGATGTTGTCCTAGTGTCTTGATGCTAAGGGGGCTAGGGATTGCAGGGAAAAGGGTCTTTGTGTGGATGTGTGCACTTTTTTTAACCCCTCAGCACAAAAAAAAAAATATATATATATATATATGAAAAACAAAATGAGCCTGTAGAATTTTTGGAGCAGCAACAGCAGCAACAGAAAGGTAAGGTATGCTATTCTTCATTGCTTTTATATATCGGTGGGATAATGCTGAAGTTGGATTGACTGAATGCTGTGGGCTCCAGGGGGGTCCTTACAAATCACTCAGTCCCAGGCTACTTTTTAGCCCAGTTTTTTTTTTTTTTTTTGGTCTGTCGTTGGAAAGTCTGGCTAATAGCCTAAGAATGGGATGGCCTCCTTTGATTTGGACCCCCATGCATTTTATTCTTAATAGGAGGGGGCTGATTAGAAGGTGTGTGTTCTTATAAAGCTTCTCGGGACTAAAGATAACTGGCCCATACAGGACTTTCATTTCTGGATTTAAAAAAAAAAAAAAATTGTAAAGGAGTAGGTTTTTTGGCTGTTTTCATACAAAGGGCTACTGAAGAAAGCTGCAGTGATTACACCTCTTTTTTTTCTGCTGTTTTATGTCAAGGGCTGCCTGCCCCACTTAGCTCATAACTGAAGAACTTAAAGTGATCTTTTCTTTCTTTTTTTAAAGCACACATGTTACATGTAATCTATATGTATTATTCAGCTCTGTGTTGGTAGTAATGATAATAGTTTGAATGCTAGAGCTCCGGTGTGCCTTTAGCCTGCTTTAGGCTTTAAAAAACTTGCATTTGGAGGTGTGTTTCTGTTAGGCAAAATTAGTGAATGTGAAAAACCTAAATATTTGAAATTTCTGTGCAAACTATTGTGTTTTTTAATGTTATTATTATTATTATTATTATTATTATTATTATTATTATTATTATTATTATTATTATTATTATGCTTTTGCTATATTCTGTGCAATAATAAAATGTGCGGTGTAGTAAAAGCCTGGTTAAATTTGACATTTTAAATTGATGCTTATCACGTTCACCTGTAGTTTAGTTTTTATGCAAAAAATAGACCTTGTTGATAGTACATTTGTTTACATGTCTCAACTCTTGAATACTGCTTCCCACTACAGATCCACCAAATGTGTTTGCAGCAGTGTGGGTTATACATAATGTATATAAGCTCTGCTGTTGTTAAGAAAGCACGTTAATTTTGTTTAAGCACATTTTTTATACTGATAACATTTAGCAGATACATCTTGAAACATACACTGTGTGTGTGTGTGTGTGTGTGTGTGTATGTGTGTATGTGTGTGTGTGTATTTATTTAGTGCTAACACTGCGTAAAAATGCCCCAAAACATACATAATCTTCATCACGGTTGTTTAATTTTCTGTTATTGGGTACTTTTTTAAAGGCAGCAGGATAGCATCTCCATCATTTAAATGTAATCCTAGGGTATAGTTCAGATAAATAAAGTAGCAATTAACTGGATAAAATAACACACACACACGCATGCACGCACGCACACAGACACACACACATAAACAAACATGGGGTTTACATAACTATTAAACACGCAAAATGGAACATCCTTGCTGGCTGAAGTAAAGTTTAAAAATGTGGTGACTGGGTACTGATATTCTGTAGTTCAAAGTTTCTCAAAACAAAGGTTTTAAGCAAACAATAACTATTTATTTGCCATATAGTACAGTAGTTGCCTGTTTAAAATGAAAATTACTGTATTAACAAATGGGGAAATAACTGCAGCAGTATTATTAAAAAATGTTCAAGCAAATCTACGGACACAGTTGCTGTTTAACGTCACCCTCCAGATACATACACAAACACACATACCAGGCACATACTGTCTACTGTATCCCCCTGGTGGTAGTCACAAAGGTCTGGTAGCACAGAGCATGAAAAGTGTTTGTTATCTGTGTTGACAAGGCTTTGTTGTTCTTAGGACTGTTGTTCCATGCACGTCATATACTCCCCCCCACCTATTCCTACACAGGCAGACTAGCAGCTGGCTGAACTAACCTGCGCCCTGCTGTCCTGCTACCAGCCATTAGACAGCACACTTTGCTCCAGGCCACCCTCTACCCTGCTGACAGACTTCTGCTTTCACATTCAGTGGCTGGCACTCTTGATGCATGACCCAGCTCTCTAGCCAAAGGAGCTGTTCTTTTGCTGACACTGCCTTTACAGTTTCCTTTTCCTGGCTTACCTGGACGTGCCAAAAGTGGGTTACAGGCAGCCAGAAATAGGTTTACTGAAATACGCCAACACAGAATGTGTGTACCCACACATGCAGAAGCTATGCACAACAGTATTTTTTTTTTTTGTCTGTCTCCCTTCCCTTTTTAAAGTTTATTGCGGTACACTATAATAAAAACATAGAAAAGTGGAGCAGAGAGTACTAAAGCACAGTTAAATGGTTAAACATATGGAATTATTGCAAAGTAATCAATTATTTGGAAAACTAATCAAACTTTTTTTCTATAAGGGTTGCTTTCATTTTAAATGTACTTTGTTGAGAGTTTTTCACCAGGATACACCCATTGAGCCTATTGAAGGTTATTAAGTTGAAAGTGCCCTATGTTATGTATTCTGCTTTATCAGTATTTTATCAGTATTTTTACATAAACTCAAACACAGTCCTATTTAATTTCTGTTTTGCGTCTAAAGATATAACATGACCTGGAGATGTCATATTTAACCTCCTATGTCTAAAAGCAGAAAGGGGAGCGTATTTTTTATTTTTTTTTGACGTAGTGGTAGTGACAAGGTTTCAACAGGGGAGGAAAATTGTGTCTCCCGAAGTTAAACCTGTGTAATGTAAACAAACTGGACTGTCACTAAAGTGTTGTGAAATAGACAGTGCAGATGGCTAGACTATACAACATTGTAATAAATAGACTCTGGCGTATTTGAATGTAAAATTTTATATGATTGTGAACATTGCATCTTCTAAGTGCAGAAGCCCCCCAGTTTCTTTTTGGAAAATTCCAGATTTTGAAATGTTAGACGCACTCTTAAACAGTGTACCTGCAGAATAAAACAATACCCAACACCACATCTAACAGCAACCGACTTCAATGAACTTTGGAAGGCATGATGTCAAATCCATAAACTTACTTTGAAACAGCCCCCAAAATGTTTTCTAGCATGCAGAAATATCCAAAATGTAATGGATTTCTCTTCTGGATTTGTCTTTAAAATAACAACAGCACATACAATATGTGACAGCAGGCTAACCTAGGTTTGTGATGGAATTTGATCCTAGAACCAGCATAGACCATGCATCAGGTTGTTTAGCTAGTAGGTCTGAAATTGGCCACAACTTTTTGATGTAGTACTTGAAAGATACTGAATAATTTCATTTTGGTACTTATGAATTAAGTGATATTGGACTGTATAGTTGTTAGTGCCTAAAGCCATTCTCAAATCCACTATTAATGATTTTTTGTTCTTTTAGTACATTCAATTTCCTTTTCATGTTTAATTTCTCTTCTGGGAGTTTCCATATTCTGGAATTCAACAGTTGGAATTAATTGAGTTCTTCTCAATTAATGATGCATTCCACAATTACTCCTATCTCAACCCCTGCCTCTCGAAGCTGCCCCTGATTGTAAAATGTGGCCCTAGACAAGTATACACTGAGCGTTTTTTATTATTATTATTATTATTATTACCTTCCAGTACAGGGTCACAACTGCTCTCCTACTGAATACATGGAGTACATTGCTGAGCTGTAAGCACGAATGCCTGTTCCAAACTGGCAGTAAGGGACTTCTGATGAGAATGTTTTTTTGGATGTAGGCTGTGCTGCTTTGGCAGGGATTCTTTTTCAATGATGGGGGATGTAGTTATCATCCGGAATGTTGGATGTTTTCTTGTATTATTTAAGCCAGGGCATGTCCAAAAGCAGACGACCCCTAGGCAGCACTGTGGTCGAACCTGCCGTTGCTCCAGACCTGCTTAACCCAGATGTTGTTAGGATTTGGCAGGCCATGTGTACTGTATGTGTATGTTGCCTGACTTATTTAGCAAGGTTAGTCCACAGCAGGAATTTCTGTACTCAACCCCTGACTACGTGTTCAATTTGTTTAAGATATCATGCTAAATATTGAATTAAATTAAAATTCAGTAACAGTAACACCAATGCCTTAAACTGTACTTCCCTCCAAGATGAAAATGAATAGCAGGGAAACCGTGTTCATTTGGGATGCAGTCCACAGCACTAACCACTAGGCCACAACGCCCTCCCTGGAATAATATTAGTTCTTTAGAAACAATGCAAATAAACTTTCACTACATTTCAGTTAATGGGAATACTAAATGAAGTGCTCCATCAGCATGACACATAGGTGCCTACACAAAGCAGGATTGTCATGTATTTTTTATAGCACAGCATGTTTTATTTCAAGACCTTCAATGCACATAAAGGCGTCTTGTGGGAAGTTGGGAATCACACACAGGCAAGCAACAGCCAATCAAATGTATATTTAATACATTGTGATATAAGCCTATACATAATTGAAATACATATAACTCTTTTTGCAGGTTTACCCTTGGGTCAGTAGTGATTGGTTGATAACTGAGCTACAGCTCCAGTAAAATGTGTCCACTTTTCAAAAATTAACATTTTGAGATTTCTACATTTTCTAAACTAACATGTCATTTTTCATTGGTTTGTTTGTTAAACCAGGACTATTTGAAACTGAAGCAGTCACGAGCGTTGTCTCAGGGTGAAAGCCCTGCCGGTGCACAGGTGTGTGGAGGGGGATATTGGGTTTGCAGGGAAGGGGTTAAATTCCTCCCTATAGAAACACGTGGGGATGTGGCTAGAGCTGTAAATTGAATAAGTGATGATTAATTAGGCTCCAGTCACAGGGTATAAATAGGGTGTTAATGGTGTTGGGTGGAGAGTTAATGCTGGTGAAGGTGAGGTTAGTGTTTGTTGGTATAGTTGGTGTTTAGGGGGAACCACAGGGTGCATTTAAAAGTGTTTGTCTTGTATTGTTCAACTGTTTATTTTGGCCACTGTGCCTCTGTGGGTTTGTTCCGGTGTTTTGTTTGTTGTTTTTGTTTGTGATTATTTGTTATTAAACGTGCGCACTAGCTCTTAAACCTGCAGCTTCCGTATCTGAGTCACTCTTCCTGCCAGTAACAACTTGGACCGTGACGCTACCCTGTCACAAGCGTGCACAGCATTACAAACCCACACAGAGCACACATGTCCTGTAGAAGCAGGGTATTTCAGACACGGCATTACAAACCTACACAGAACACACATGTCCTGTAGAAGCAGGGTATTTCAGGCACAGCATTACAAACCCACACAGAGCACACATGTCCTGTAGAAGCAGGGTATTTCAGGCACAGCATTACAAACCCACACAGAGCACACATGTCCTGTAGAAGCAGGGTATTTCAGGCACAGCATTACAAACCCACACAGAGCACACATGTCCTGTAGAAGCAGGGTATTTCAGTTTCTGAGCTGGGTCAAGCATCATCAGCACTGTTCCTTGATACAAAGTCAATGCATTCAAATAGGTCCTTCGTAGTTGTTTATATACAAAGAATTTAATCTAGGTCTCAGTTACACTGCTGGAAACTCACTATGCTGAGGTGTGCCATACTTGCTACCAAAAGCTGTATGTCCTGAACCCTCTGTTCATATTACCAATATCACCAATGACATGTAATAGAGGTTATTTTAGTGGACATTTGTCAAAATTCAGTTTTGCCAGTTCTAATAGTCCGGTCTTCATTATACAGTATTATACAATATCACAGAGCATGATTATAATTAGACAGATATCCAAAAACCAATACAATTCTTTAATGGGTTCTCTGAAGTGGTTGCACAGCAGCATAAGTCCATTTTATTGCAAAGAAAACATCTGAAGGCACAGTATGCTGTTCGATTTGTACTGTTCTGTAGATTGCACTGAACATGTAGAATGCTTGCTACCCACCTACCTTCACATGTGGAGGACAACTTGACCTACAAAAAGGAACATCTGAAAAAGCACAAGATAAAAGAAACAGCGATAGAATACAGCTTTCAAAAGTACATCATGTGCTTTAGCTCTGAGTGCTGTTGCTCTGGAGTGAAATAAAAGATAACACTAAGGAACTGCTTGTGACAGAATAGTAATAAAAGTAAGTAATAAGGAGCGACAGAATAGTAATAATACATATATATATATATATTTTAAATGCGGTACCACGTTACAACGTTATACTGATAAATTCAATGACATGCTGCCCTGCTCATGATTTTTTTTAAGAAATGGGGTTCTCATTATTAAACAACACAATTCTTCTCAGTTCTGTCCTACATTAGTGGGTTTTATTAATAAATATTTTTTGGTGCATTTAAGAAATATGAATTGAATCCTGTAAGACATAAAGCCTGAGACATAAATATATAGAAAGCTATTGCTATTACTGTCTGACTTTTTGGGAGCAACAAGATGACATTCCAATGACTTCCCAGAGTTCCGTTCCCTGTCAGCAATCTTGTCTTTTTATGGAGCTCAATGAGTGATTTATCTTGTTATTATCAATTAACACATAATATATCTTTCTGGCTGGCCAACAGCTGTATCAGTATTTCCAAGGCCTAGCACGTCTGCCTTATATATAGGCCTATTCTCTTTCAGTGTTTAAACTGTTAGTGAGATGTTTTAAGGGTAAGAATACTTTTCCAGAATGTGACATATGTCTTGCGGTTGTCAGTTTCAATGTTACAGTCAAAATTGCAAACCCTGTTTGAGTTGTTCCATTGACTAGCAACCATAAAAAGGAATTGAAATGAAAGTGATTTTTTTTTTTTTCTGCTGGAATTGTACGTGTATATCCTTTCGACACCAAAGTGAGTGACCAAGTTATTACATTTTGTGGTGTCTAAATAAGTAGTCTAAATTTATATAAAATCTGTTTTGTATTTAAGTTATGGGGATGCTGTCTCTACTTAAAGAAGGCATCTTGTACAAAATATGTAAATAAGTTTTTTTTTTTCAGGGTGCTAGGAGGAAACTTGTTTTTAGACATTTACTATGATACAGAGAGACTCTTATACAACGGGGAGCTAAGGTTTACTAAAAATATTCAATGTGGACAGTCTTTGTGAAACTAACGTTCATGGAGTGTGAACAGGTTATCAAGGTCAACCATCACTTGGATAAAACCAAATCCCCTGTGGTTTGTTCTATGCATTCCACATGCTTAGTCCTTGAGTAGAAGTAGAACCACTGAGATTTAAAAACCATAGGCATTCCATCCATGCGTGTGGTATAAATCATTCGACACACAGTTAACATTGTTTGTGTAGCCTGCTTCTGCAGCTTAGTGACTTACTGGTCTCAAAATCATCAAATTAAACTTTCAAGAACAAACAAACAAACAAACACTATTCATTTAATATTAATTTAACTGGTGTTATCAGCTAGCTTTAAACCCTCTACTTTTTGAAGTATTCCGGTATTCTGTACTGCAGTAGCCACAACGAGGTCAATTAAAAATACAAATGTCATTAAATTTGTATTTGATATAAAGCATGCAAGGTTTTCAGGCAGGAAATCTACAGTACAAGTGCCTGGTACATTCATTGGTTAATCTACAAGCCTATTACCAGCAAGTTCCAGTTAACCTATAAGGTGTATATATACCTATTTCGCAAACTCAGTCTTGCCGTGCTTTTGAATGACCACCTCCTCCCCAACCACCACCACGTCACTCCCAGCCTTTTCTGTTCACCGGGATTAACACGTCGCATAGATTTATTATTTTATTGTTTGTTTTTTAGAAGGCGGCACCAGGATGCTCCAAGGGATGAGGCTGTGCTCCAATTATCTATTTTTTATTCACCCATTGTTTGAGTTCAATGTTTTTGGAAATCTGTAAGATTTTGTATTATAATTAACGCAAGAGTGTTCTGACTGAAAGCTATTCGCTGTAATAATCTGCATAATCTGTACATGTTAATGCAACTAATATGTTGTTAACTATTTGATGACAATTCAGCTAGATTGCAAATAAATTAAGTAAACTGTATTAGTCATAATCAAAAAAAACATTCCCATGCATCAAAAGCATTCTAGAGGATACTTAAGTGAAATTTCAATCGCAATTCCACCGTCCACACAAAAGCTGTGCAAATATGAAGGGCATTCTTCTATCCTGCTATGCGATGCAACCTTTTCTTGTAAGTAAAAGTAAGGGTGTACAATCTGAAGGAGCTTCAAAAGTGAGGAGTATTGTTTGAGAAGGAGACCACCCAGACTCATTACATGCATACTAACTATGGTAGTATGCATGTAATGGTGAGATGTTGGGATCCCTGTATTAAAAACTGGCACACAGCTTTTTAAATTGACACACAGTAATACCCTAACCTGATATTCTCAGAGGAAGCTGTTTATCACCACAGACTGAAATCTGCAAGGCATACTGTTATGCGATATCTGTTTATTTCAAGCCCTCATGTGTCAAAGCATCAAATCCCCCCCTCCCCCCCCCCCCCCCCCCATTTTCTTGGCATGAGACTTTTACATATTCAAAACAGTGTCATTACATTTTTACCAGAATATTTGGAATGTTTCATTTCTCTTGGGTTTACAAAATTTGAGAGAGTTTTTTTCATCTTGCATAAAACCACTTTCAAATGGGGAGGCATTGTTGACTGAACAAAATTGCTTTTGAATAAGCTGGTTTTCTGAAGTGAGCTTTGAGGAGCTATTTCAGAAAAAAAAAAAAAGTGTTGCTGGAATAGTTAACAAGCATAGCAAATAACATTGCGAACACAAAGAATAGGATATTAAGAAAGTAAGAAACTATCTCTGTATTGACAAATGCTGTCATCAGGTGACACACCACACTATCTATCTATCTATCTATCTATCTATCTATCTATCTATCTATCTATCTATATATATCAATATTTTAAGCAATATTTGTTAATATAGGGTTAAATATTAGGAACATAAAATTCAATAAATTAATCAAGACTGGTACTATTTTGATATCAGACACATCCAGATTAATGTTTTTAAAATCCAACCTGTATTCACTTTTACTTCACAATCATCAAGTGATTTGATGAAATGTAATCCAAAAACAGTTTTACCATGTGGTCTCACTCCTTACCAAAAGCCATACGACAGTAAAGTGCACGCACAAACTCTGTGTTGTGTTCTAGCTGCTTTTTGTAATGCAAGTTTTCATAAACCGTAAACAATGTGCTGCATGGCACTGAAGGAAAGGAGGATAAAGAAGAGATGTGTATATATATATTTATATATATATATATATATATATATATATACATACTTGGGGCATCTGATTTTACCCGATGTAACCCCGAATAGGCACATACTGTATATGAATAAAATCATGCACAGTTGTCTGTGATTCAAATGCAACAGAGCAGAACCGGCGCCGATGACGGTATGCTGATTTACCCATTAGAAAAATGTGGCTTCTTAGTGGAATTCTATATATGTATGTATATATATATATATATATATATATATATATATATATATATATATATATATATATATATTGTTTCCAAATTACAGCAATATAGCTTTAAGGTTTTTGCTTTTTTTGCACACTTTTCTTCCCAGTTATTTGAGTGTGCATGGAGTAAAGTTGTTTAGTTTTCTGTATGTTCAGCATGCAGTTATACTTGCAACTCCACTACAAAATAAAACTTGATTGGAATGGAGAAATGCCTCCATATACAGTGTGTGTGTGTGTGTGTGAGAAAGAGAAAGAGAGAGAGAAAGAGAGAGATAGATGTCACCAAAAGCTGGAACTGACCACCACACCACCCAAGACAAAATTTGTCTACTAGAAGCTTTCAAAACAAGCCAAATTTGGCTGGAAAACCACAAATCTGGCAGCACTGATCAAGAGGGAGTAGCCTTTAGCATTTGAGATGCATGCATTACCTATTAAATGTTACCTCAAGTTCAATGTACAAATACAACGTGAATTTGTATAATTTGTTTTAGAAGAATCTATATTTTAATTGGCGTTCCGGTACTTTAAGATGTAAGACTACACCACTGTATGCAAGGTTGGTGGTACCGCCACTATATTTTACTTCAGCCTTGCATAAACAACATACCGCAATGTCTGTTGCTATACAGCCATGCTTTTTAGATTTTTTTTATTATGAAATTATTCCACACGTTTTTGCTTTGCAGAATTTATGCAGCTCAAAATCTTCTGCCATATTTTCTTTTGTGTCCAGTAGCACTCCTGCTCGCATTTCGAGTTCTCGCGGGAAGTGATTATCTCGCGAGACAATAGCCGACATTTTCCAGTAGACGGTTCCCTGAATCCGTTTAACCAAAAATACCGGTATTGTTGTTGAAATACCGGTTATTGTGTTGCCTGCTGAATATCTTAATATAGGTTTATTGGTATTATCGCGCACCCCTACTTAGTAACACCTGCATCAATACATTTTTGGGGTGCTCAAGCACCCACAGCACCCACGGAGCTGACACCTATACAGTTGTAGTCAAAAGTGTACATAACCCAATGGAAATTTATAATTTCTAGAAATCTCTCAAAAACAAATAATTATAGGAAAAATCTTTTGTAGCAAAAGTTTTGCTTTTGTGGATGAGGAAAACAAGTTTAAAGAAATAGATGTCTACAATTATTTATTTCAGCAATTTTTTTTTGCAGAACTCCAAAAATGCTAATTAAAAAGTATTCGTACCCTGACAAGGTAAATTAAATGAATAACTAGCTTAGGCACCTTTACCAATAATAACCTCTTTTAAACGACTAGGACATTTGTCAATGAGCTTTTGGCATGATTCTTTAGGTATTTTGACCATTCAAATTGTTCCAGGTCATTTAAATTCTGAGGA
The DNA here is from genome assembly GCF_902713425.1 of Acipenser ruthenus. Taxonomy (NCBI): domain Eukaryota; kingdom Metazoa; phylum Chordata; class Actinopteri; order Acipenseriformes; family Acipenseridae; genus Acipenser; species Acipenser ruthenus. The sequence continues at coordinate 48,288,529 of NC_081196.1, read as the reverse complement.
CTTCTCTTGTGCACAGCCTTCTTCAACTCATACCAAAGATTTGCGGTCAGATTTAGATCAGGATTTTGACTAGGCCATTCCAGAACCTTGATTTTATTCTTCTTTAACCACTCTGAAGTGGATTTTGATGTATGATTTGGAATGTTGTTGTGTTGGAACATCCAGATGCACTGCAAACCAAGTTTTGTGGCGGAGGGTTTCAGATGATTGGCCAATATCTTTTGGTATGCTATGGAATCCATTTTACCATGTATTGGAACTAAATTTTCTGTGCCATTAGAAGAAACGCAGCCCCATATTACCACCTCCATGCTTGACAGTAGGCATGGTGTTCTTTTATTTGTATGCCTCACCAGACTTTCTCCAAACGTAATGACTATCAGCGTGACCAAATAGCTTGATTTTTGTTTCATCACTCCACAAAACCTTTGACCAGAACTCATGTCCATCATTCAAATGCTGTTTTGCAAACTTTAAGCGATTCTCCTTGTGACGTTTTCCTGAGAGTGGCTTTTTCCTTGGCCTGCGACCATTGAGACCTTCACCATGTAATACTCGACCTATGGTTGAAATGGAAACCCCAGTCCCACTTGCAGCCAGTTCACTTTGAATATCTTTGGCAGTCAATCTCAGATTGTTATTAACCTTCCTTACAATTCTTCTACTTGTTCTTGGTGAAAGAACCTTCTTTCTTCCAGACTGAGGGAAAGTTGTGACAGTACTATGAGTCTTGTACTTCTTGATAATAGAAACAATAGTTGAAATTGTGGTACTCAGATGCTTGGAAATCTTCTTGTATCCTTCTCCAGTTTTATGACAATAAATAATTCTGTCTAAGGTCTTTAGATAGCTCTTTAGTTTTTCCCATATTGACTTATTGGTAATGACAGCAATCATTCTATGCCTAACCCTTTTATACTCTCTAAGAATGTTCACCTACAATCCATAATTTTCTAGACTTTTCTAGAATTAGGTTTTGCATTATCATGTTGAAATTTCTAGCACCTTGTAGACAATACTATCATAGCATCAAAGGGTATGAATACTTTTGAATTAGCATTTTTGGAGTTTTGCCAAAAAAATGCTGAAATAAATAATTGTTAGATATCTATTTCTTGTAAATTTTGCTACAAATTATTTTTCGTAAAATTCTTTGTTTTCAAGAAATTTCTAGAAATTATTCATTTCCATTGGGGTATGTAAACTTTTGACTACAACTGTATGTATATACTGTATATATATATATATACAGTATATACTAATTTCCTCATTTTATCATTTAAAGCTGTCAATATACTGAGGTGTTTTAGTAAAGTGCTATTTTAATTACTATTAATTTGAATGTTTTTCTTTTTTTATTATACTTAATAAATAATAAAGCGCAATTGTGTAATTAGCTGTTCAGATCTGTGGTATCCCTAAGGACACAATTGTTGAGGTTCAATTAGATTTGTTTTCCTATAAATATTTTTAATTAGTAAGAATAATGTACTGTTTGTTTTGTAATTACCACACACACAACACTATTTACAGTATGATGTGGTACTACAGTATATACAGGGGTGGAAATAAGACTGCCATTGCATAGCAGTTTGATCAATTCCTGGTTTTACTATGAGTTTAATAACACACACGTGAGCATGTTACCTATACACAATAGCAAACAGGCTTATAGTAAAACCTGGAATGGATGAAACTGCTATGCAACAGGAGTCTTATTTCCATCCCTGATGTATGGTCATAACATGTTTAAAAATGTTAAAGTTAAAGAAAATGCCTGAAATATGCCTTAAAAATAGCTGATTACAACAAAAAATTCTAATCATGTTCCTTCATGCTAACAAAATAAACACAACATACATCTCATAAAGACACATTGTGAAGCATTTGTTCACCTATGGGTTTTTTGTATATACATATACAGCTGATCAGTTGTTTGTGCAACATTTTAACTCAATGTTGGTTCAGGGTAGCTCCAATTTGAATTTGGTGTAAGCTTCCTAGTGGCACATCACTAAATGTGTAGTTTATTTTTCCCCTTTTTAGAGACCCCTGAGATTATTTGTGTGCCATCTTAAAAGCATGTGCCTTTTAGAATCAAATTAAACCAGAAATTAAATAACAATGTCGACATATTAAATTAACAACAGTTAAATGGAGTGGGGCAGCTGTCTAATCTGTACAAGAGTTTTAAAGTTATTTGGACGGAAGCAGTAATACAGTAGAACCATGGATCGAAAACAGGCACTTGATCAGGTGTAGACTTGACATTTAGAGGCTCTGGTCTTCAACAGATACTCTTGGTCTAGAGAGGTGTCTTAGTGTCTAATCCTTAAAGGGATACTACAGTAACTAATGAATGATGGCCAAGGTTGGGACCATTTACTATGGAAAATGTCTGTTTTTGAGTCATCTGGTTCAGTTGATCATCTTTTTTTCCCTAGTTGATTTACTTGTGAGAAACCAGCATCAACCTCTGTGAACTGCGCCGCCCAAGATCTGCTGGTAAACTACAGACCAAGGGAATTAACGCTTTTTAAATAATTAAGTGTTGCACGTTGTGCTTTTAATCTCCATTTGCCATTCTATTTGAAAAGCAGGCCACTGAGTATTTCAGCAGGGAAGGATTCTGTGGGGTTTGTTCTCCATCGAAGTCCTCAAACCCAGCTGGGTAGCTTCAGACACATTGTTCTCATCAGGTCCCTCTAAAGATGCTTGTAATACAAACAGCAGGAACTAATACATTTTTAATTTTTTTCAGGAAGAGTTTTTATTATACAGCTGTTCTTTGTCGTTTGAAAGGAACTATGTTTTTTTTAAGTCAATGAATTTCAAAGACAGTTTCTTAATCCCCCCCCCCCTCCAATGCCCTCCTTAACCTGTCTTTTGATAAATGTTTTCCCCAGGTTTATATTTGTGAAAGTAGATAGCTGAATAAAGATTGTATTTACAGCATTACATACACAGAGGAAGATAAACTGATACATGGACAAAACATATAAAACTGGAGGAATATACATGGTTAAGGCTGAGAGTTCAGTTATGAGCAGTTGAATTGTTGTATAGACAAAGAAGGTGTTTTGATATTTTAGGAGAGGTATACACACATTTCCTTTGACCTATAAATTGTAGGTTAATATTTCAGAGCTACAACTGATACATCCTTCTACTGTAGTATAATACAAAAAGGCCAGAGTGGGAGAGGCAGCTGTGGGTTACTCTTCCAGTTCAGCAACCAGGCAATGCCTTATCTAAAGGTTGTCTTCTCACTGCCCTGTGATATCAAATATATCCCTCAAGCAACTGAGATCCGGAAGCTCTTTACATTCTCGTCATGGTTCAAGGTTTTAACTGATTAATGATTAATAGATTAATCACACCTGTGGGCTCTGATCGATTAAAAAAAATAATCTTCTAAAGATTTTGGCAAAAGAGCAACTGGAAAGTGTGGCCAAAATTTCACAATATTTCAGAATGAAGACAAAAAGGCTGCAACTTGCAACATTTGCTTATCGGTGCTTTCCTTTCACTGCAGTATTACAAGTTTATCGTATCATGCATACATGCCAACAGTCCCTATATGGTCGGGATTGTCCCAATTTCCTAGCAAATGTCCCGCGTCCTGATGCATAGGAAGAAAGTCCCGATATTAACCCATAGAAAAAAAAAAATTATTCTGTACAGTAGAGTTAGTGCGGCTGACACAATACTAACTTTACTGTCATGATGGCCGTGTCGTGTTGAGTTGGGTGGGGATACGTCTATTATATGATAATGAGTGTTTTTGCGTCTGACTTCTCCCATGTGTATGATGCGTATGACCTCCCCCCCTTTTTTAGGAGTTTGACAAGAACATAGCTTTGGGTTATTACTTATAATAATAATAATTGTTGTTGATCACATTATGTCGTTGTGTTAAAAATCGATGCTGCAAATTCTTGTATTGTAATGGCTGAAGCTATTGAATTTTCATTAAGTCAATAAACTCAGCTTATGAACTGTCTAGATAAGCATTGCACTGTGCTACATAATTCACTGCCCTCTGCAAACCTTCTGTCAGACAGTATGGATGGCTAATCACTTGAATCTATTCCCCTTTCGATACAGGGATTTAAAAAAAAAAAAAAAGCTGAAAAGTACACTGCATTCCTTGTCTTGCCACTAAATGCTTCTGCGGTGCTAGATTTCCAAGTGAGGGCACAACAATAGTTCAGGTGCCCCTTGCATTTAAAACAGGGCCCCTTGCAGTACTGAAAGCAAGTGGTATTTTTGCTTAATGCCAGGAAAATAAATGATGTACACATTGTACCAGTACCCACTGTACTAGAACTGTGGTAACTGTTTTCTGATTGAAAGGAATCTCTGTTGATACAGCTAGGCCCTGATCTAGAATTCATTTCTAGTGCACCAGATTGTCCATTTCAGTCCAGTATATTGAAAACAAATCCAATTGTTCACCATTTATGTCTACATGGTGGATGGGAGGCAGGGAATCTCAGTGTTACCATTTTTCTTTGTGTTTCTTAAAAACAAAAAGTTCTTGTTTCTAGCATTTAAATCAAGGATTACACACGGTTCAGTTTCTGAGACCAAAATAGAATACTTATGTAGCATTGTAAGATTCGTGCAATATACTGTATTACCAGTATTCAGACATACTGAGAACCTTTGCCAGTACCTTATTCTAAATTAACAAATTGTATTCAGGTCGTGCACTGTACAGCACAGAAACACCTGCCATTACACGAGGCCCTCACAGCAGCCAGGACAGTGCTGATGTGATGTGACAAATCGGTGTCATATTTAAATCACTCAGGAGGAGTATGTGACCATTCCTTCAGGGAACTTGGAAATGGAAATCTCTTTTGAAGCCTGATTAGCTCATTTAGAAAACCACATCCTACAGGGAATGTTCTTCGATTCGGCAGTAATACAGGAGAAAGAGAAGGGGAGAGACAAGGACTGGACACTGCTAGACTGCAGCTATTAAACTATAAGAAATTTATAGATAAAGTGTACCTTTGTTTCCACAGTAATCCATTAATCGATGTTTGGGTTTAAAGAGCTTAGGCTGGGCTATTGTGTTTGCTTCCCTTATTGTTCTGATCCCGAGTAGACTTGCATGAAATTTGAAACCGAGCAGCAATTCCAATGCTGCAGATCAAACAACAGCACGATCCAAGAGCAGTCAAAGATTGTGTGTCTCTGTATTGCTGAAGAAAACCGAAAATTTAAATGTGGGAGGAATTCTAAACAGAATACATAAAAAATGATTTCCATTACACGAGAGTAGATGTTAAAACTTCATGCTGATTTGAACTCGGCTCTCGCCAAGATAAGCACCAACTAAGACGTAGCTTTACAGTAAACTAATGTGATCCATATGCGTCTCCATCCATTTACGTTTCCTTCCATATGATGATGTAGATATCCTTCTGTCTGGTGTTAATGGCTGAAGTGTAATGCTGGCTCCAGGGATCAGCTTATTTTGCCTCCCTGGCGCATCAGCACACACAACGGCTGCGATGCTGGCTCCGGGGATCAACCAAAGTGCGGCCTCCCCAGCGCATCAGCATGACAACCGTCTGGATTGAGCTAAGTAGGGTACATCTCTGGGGTTTTCAAGTGGGCACCTTCCATCCTCAGTGTTTCGTCGACTAGCCCACGACACCTCAAGAGGGCTCGACGGTGATTCTGGCGTCCCAGCATCACCCCCCTCCGTCCCCCACTCAACTCAGCCCAGCTTACTTACCTGTCCCCAGCCAGAATCTTTCCGTCTCAACCACAGCCAGTTGCTGCTCCTCTCTGCTGCTTCAGATAAGTTCTTCACTGTGCGACGCAACTCTTGGCCACTGAATCCGACGTCTCTGAGAAACCGGGTTGTAGAGTGTGCCACAAATCCTCGACAACCCACTTCCACTGGGTAAACCCGAACTCTCCATCCTCGCTGTTCCGCTTCAGTGGCTAGTTGAGCATACCGCAGTTTCTTCCTCTCATACGCCTCATCTACAGCGTCCTCCCATGGCACTGTTAACTCTACCAGGTGAACAAGGCGTGCTGATCCAGACCACAAGACAATATCTGGTCGAAGGTTAGTGGTGGCAATCTCAGGTGGAAAAATAAGCCGTTGACCAACATCTGCCAGCATATTCCAGTCTCTAGCAGCTTCCAGTTGTCCTGGGCGAGGATTGGTTTTAACACCTTTTCTTGGTGGTTGCTCTCCTGGGCGGAGGAATGTTGTCTTTTGTGTGTAATGTTTTGATGGAACAGGTGGCAACTTATTGGTCATGTTACGCTTGTCTTCCAATGCTAAGGCCAAACATCGCAGCACCTGGTCATGGCGCCAAGTAAACCGTCCTTGGCTAAGAGCCACCTTACATCCTGTCAAAATGTGCCTTAATGTTGCAGGTGATGAACACAAAGGACATGAGGGATCCTCTCCTACCCAGAGGTTTAGGTTCTGTGGTGATGGGAGAACATCATATGTTGACCTGATGAGGAAACTGATCCTGCTCTGTTCCATTGACCATAGGTCTTGCCAGCCAATCTTGCGTTGTTCCACACTCTCCCATCTCATCCATTCTCCCTGTTTGGCCTGGGAAATGGCCTTTATACACCTCATCCTCTCCTCCTGCTTTTGCACCTCGTTGACTACCAGCTTCCTTCTTTGAGCTGGGGCCGCCTTGTGCCATGTAGGAGGAGTTGAACTGAAACCAAGACCCCCTCTTCCATGCTGAACTTGCCCCATGATATCACCAATTCGAAGGGCAGCCTTTGCATCTTCCACAGCTTTCTTTGCCGCCCACTTTCTTCCAGTTTTCAACACAGGTGCTGCCTCCCTTACGCATTTATCGCGTGACTCTACTAATGTCATTTCCAGTCTGACCTTGGCGCACTTAAACTCCTCGGTTAGAGCAGAGACTGGTAGCTGCAGTATTCCTTTACCATAAAGTCCCACTCTGCTGAGGCAGCGTGGAACTCCCAACCATTTCCTGATGTATGAACTGATTAAAGCTTCCAGCTTCTCTACTGTTGTCAAAGAAACCTCGTACACAGTCAGTGGCCACAGCAACCTCGGCAGTAGACCAAACTGAAAGCACCAGAGTTTTAGTTTACCTGGTAGAGCGCAGCTGTCTATGCTCTTCAACCCTTCCACTGCTTGTTGTCTAACTTCTCCCACACGAACTGTGTCCTTTAGATCCCCGTCGTACCATCTCCCAAGACTCTTCACTGGCTTCTCAGACACTGTTGGTATTGCCTCACCATTAATGAAGAATGTTTTATCTACTACTTTGCCTTTAATTATAGAGATGCTCCTTGATTTAGTGGGCTTGAATTGCATTCGTGCCCATTCAATGTTATTGGTTAATTTGCCCAATAATCGATTAGTGCAGGCTACTGTTGTAGTCATGGTTGTCATGTCATCCATGTATGCTCGAATTGGTGGTAGTCGCATTCCAGAAGCCAAGCGCTCTCCTCCTACTACCCATTTTGATGCCCTAATGATTACTTCCATTGCCATGGTAAAAGCCAGTGGAGAAATGGTGCATCCTGCCATTATTCCAACCTCTAGGCATTGCCATGTAGTGCTGAATTCTGAAGTTGAAAAACTGAATTGCAAATCTCCAAAATAGGCTTTCACTAAATTTGTTATTGTCATCGGTACACTGAAAAAATCAAATGCTGCCCAAAGTAGTTCATGTGGCACTGAACCATATGCATTAGCCAAATCCAGGAATGTCACATGGAGCTCCTTCCTCTCCTTTTTAGCTGATTGAATTTGTTGCCAGATCACATTGATGTGTTCTAAGCAACCTGGGAAACCTGGAATGCCCGCTTTTTGTATTGAAGTGTCAATGAAGCAGTTCTTTAATAGGTAAGCTGACAATCTCTGAGCAATAATGCTGAAGAAAATCTTGCCTTCTACGTTTAATAGGGAAATGGGACGAAACTGACTGATGCTTGTAGAATCTTTTTCTTTAGGTATAAAGACTCCACCTGCTCGGCGCCATGCTCTTGGTACAACCTGTTTTTCCCATGCCACTTTCATCAATTTCCACAGAATTCGTAGAACTCCTGAAGCACTCTTGTACACTCTGTACGGAACTCCATTAGGCCCTGGAGATGATGAAGCCCTTGCTTTTTTCACAGCTTGCTCTATTTCTTTCCACTTAGGTGCACAGTCCTCCATTTGGTATTCTGGTGGATTGATAGGTGGGATGTCTGACGGAATTGACATAGGCTCCTGCCTTTTTGAATCTGTATGTGTTTCCTCCAAATATCTCTCCAGCTCAACCTTAGATGCTTTTAGTGTGCCATTCTTCTCACTGGTGAATAACTTCTTTACAAATTTGAATGGGTCTTTATAAAAGTTAGCTCTCGCACGCTCCTTCTTTTTGTAGCGTTTCCGTAGGCGCTCAGCTCTGCGCAATGTTGCAAGCTTATCTTTTATGACCCTTTGTAAGAGATTGAGTCCCTCCTTCTGACTTTGTTCTGCTCTTCTCCATTGGTTCCTCAGCTGTCTCCTTTCTCTAACTAAGCGTTCAATCTCCTGCTGCCGTCTAGACTTTCCAGGAATAGTTTGTACTTTTTCCTTCCTTTTTTCAACTCCAAACCTCTCACTTCCATATGCGTAGATGATGTCCCCAAATTTATCCAGCTTCTTTTCAACTGTTCCACTTAATCTTTCCAATGCAACGCAGAGATCTGTGTTTACTGTGTCCCATGCAGTTTTCTCACAAGCTCTTGGCCATTTAACTCCAGGCTTGTGCCCGTTGAGGTTCTTTTCTCTCTTATGCTGGTTTGTCTGACCGGGTTCACAAGGATCATTAGGTCCATCACTAACTGTGTCCATGCAAGTCCTCCTCACATCTGTGACAGGGGTGCTGATATCCTGCGAACTGTGGTTTGCTTCCTGTCGCTGGATTTCATTCGACTGACTTGACTGACTTCGTAAGAAGTACTGATCAATGCGAGGCCCTTGTCCCTTCTCCCTCAAGCATTTCATTCTCCCTTGATGAATCTTCAAACCCCTGACCGTTGTCGCCTTGCTCCAGCCGCAGACACAAACCTGGAGTTCCATGTCTTTGTTAACTGCAGATCTTGAACTAGTCTTTTGTGAAGTACTCTCCATACTCATATCCGTTTCCGTTCCTAAGTCGTTAACCGTGTTGTCCAACGTTGAGTCATCTTCCGCCCCCGCTCTCGCAGACTCTAGGGGTATTTTTCTCTTTAATTTCTTAGAAGCCTTGGGCGGGTGTCTCCAGCATCCTGTAAACACAGAGCTGGATACTGCCGACAAGGGTAGCTAACCCTTACCAGCCCCAATGGGGTCTCTTTCCTCCTGTCAGCTGTCTCTCCAGGCTGTCACAAGGTCTTTCCCTTGTTGCCAGCTGCACTATTCACAGCAGTCACTGGACGTATCCAGATCTTCATGATTTCCATTACACGAGAGTAGATGTTAAAACTTCATGCTGATTTGAACTCGGCTCTCGCCAAGATAAGCACCAACTAAGACGTAGCTTTACAGTAAACTAATGTGATCCATATGCGTCTCCATCCATTTACGTTTCCTTCCATATGATGATGTAGATATCCTTCTGTCTGATGTTAATGGCTGAAGTGTAATGCTGGCTCCAGGGATCAGCTTATTTTGCCTCCCTGGCGCATCAGCACACACAACGGCTGCGATGCTGGCTCCGGGGATCAACCAAAGTGCGGCCTCCCCAGCGCATCAGCATGACAACCGTCTGGATTGAGCTAAGTAGGGTACATCTCTGGGGTTTTCAAGTGGGCACCTTCCATCCTCAGTGTTTCGTCGACCAGCCCACGACACCTCAAGACGGCTCGACGGTGATTCTGGCGTCCCAGCATCACCCCCCTAAAAAAAGGGAAACTGGATTGATATCTTTATTTCTTTCAGCCCAGTTAATGTAATTATACTGGAGACTAGAAAAATAATCATACACAGCATGAAAAGCAAAGTAAGTGTGTCTACTTCCATCTGGGTTAGTGTATGCAGTGTTTGTGGAAAATATAAGATTACATACAGAATAGATGATTTCAGTGTGGTCTTTTCTGTTCTTTTATGAGCCAGTAGCAAAACATGTCAGCTTTTTAGGTACTGGTAAACCAAGCAGGCCATTAGATTCAAAATGGCTGGCTTGACAATTGATGTGCAGGGAACCCCACTATGCGGTTGTTGTAGGAATTCACCAAAGAAGTGATGGCTGAACGTGGTGTGAAGAGGTGCACAGGGTGATTTACAGACTGAAGCTCTGAACTTGTGAACAGGGCCTTTTACAGTGATGAATAGGTGTGATGATCAATCAGAATGTGTTTTGAGGATACTGTAGGACTAGGCCCAAATATTTAGTGCATATTTACTGCATTTTTTCACAGAAAAGACGTTTTTACATTTTAGGAGAAAAATGGTTCCTTATAGACAACATCATCACGCACACTTAATACCCTAAATGAAATTTGTCCAAACCTGTGAAGCCCTGGCTGAGAAAAGTGTGCAATGAATCGAACACACAACTTCTTACTCAGTATTAGTAACAGCTGGTCTGAATTTTGTATGAAAGCTTTTCTTTTAAAAGATTATTTAATTGAAATTGAAACATTCAAGCCACCTGTGATGTGTAGCTGTAGAGTTTAAAAAAATGACTCATCCCCCAGTGTGGTGAGATCTCTAGAGGAAAAGCAAACAAGGAGACAGAGAGATGGGGATGCAGCCCATCCATATTGAGGTACGGGATGGTGTGCTGAAAACCTACACAGGAAGCATCATTCACAGGAAGCATCATTCAGCAGCTGGTGGATAAAAGTCTTTTCAGGAAATGAGTAGTGAAGCAGTGAGTGTGGCCTTGGAAGCACATGTTGGTGTTTTTAAACCAGGCTTGTGTGAAGCTAGCTAAACTGAACCATTGTGTCTGCAGACTTTATTTACAGGTAACCAGTGTCTGAGGCAGATCGGTAAGTGTTTCTGCTTCAAGTAATTTTAAATTAACTACATTAAGTAACATTGTAAGGTGGTGTTTCAATTAGGTGAGGTAGTGTGTGATTAGTACCAGGTGAGTGTGGTTAAATTGAATAGAGGTTGATTGCTATTTGATTGGTTTCCACACAATTTTGTTTTTTTTTCCACCTAGTTGCTATATTAGTCAGGCAGGCTATTTTGTGCACCAGCACGAAGTGCCAGCCAACTGAAGAGTGTCACAACAACAGAGCCGGGAGTCTAGCTGTGGGAGTCCAGCGCGGGGAGGCCTGCGCCGAGACGCTGTTGGAATAGCTCTGAACCTAGCAGCGCTCTGGAAGACGCCATCTACTAGTCAGGTCTTCTCCTCTCCCCCTCCTTACTCTTTTCTGTCCCCTTTGACCTCTCCTCACTCTCTATTAGCACCTTTGAATTTCATGCAGTCCAACTAACCTCTCCCTGTCAACTCCTGCTAATTGTACTGTACCGTCCCCCTGGGCCTCTTGCTCACTTGAACTCGACTATCTACTCTCCTCCCTCCCCTCTCTGTCTACCCCAACTGTCCTGTTAAGTGATTTCAATATCCATCTCTCCGACCCCAGCCACTCTGCCAGATTCCTCCCTCTCCTTCACTCCTTCGACTTCTGTCTCTCTCCATCCCCCCCTACCCACAAAGCTGGCTGTCAACTGGACCTCACCTTCTCCAGGGCCTGCTGCCCCTCCACCCTCTCTGTCACCCCCTGGACCCCTCTGACCACTATTTCATCTCTTTTTCTCTGTCTCTCCCCTCTCTCCCTGCTCCTCCTATCCCCACTGTCACCTCTTTCTGTAACCTCCGCTCTCTCTTTCCCCTCTGTCCTTGCCTCCACCACTCTCTCTCACCTCCCTCCTATCGACTCCACCAACTCTCTGTAGACTCTGCTACCTCCTCTTCTCCTCCCTCACCTCCCTCGACTCCCTCTGTCCCCTCACCTCCCGACCTGCTTGCCCCTCCCCTCCCCAACCCTGGCTCTCCTCTATGCTCTGCTCAGCAAGAACCACACTGCGATCTACTGAAAAGAAATGGAAGAGCACCAAACTCCCTGCTGCCCTAGACCTCTACTGCTCTCTCCTCTCCTCCTTCTCCTCTACTCTCTCCTCTGCTAAATGTTCTTATTTCCAATCTATAATCCAAATCTCCACTAACAACCCACATAAACTATTCTCTACCTTCTCCTCCCTCCTAAACCCTCCCCCCCCCTCCTCCAAGGCAAGGCAACAGCTGAATCCACGTATAGTATATGATTTCATCAAAGCCATTTCACCATTATTTCTCGCAGCGACACTAAATCAAATATGGATACAGACATGTTGGGCATAAAATAAATTCTGATATATGGCTTGACTCTCGACTAAATTGACTAACCTACCAAATCCTGGGGGCGATGTACAGGAGTCTGCTGCCAGCAGGCAGTGTGTCCCTAATCTAGACTGAGGATATTGTGTGTCACCATGATTGCTGGCTGGTAGTACCATCACACCTTGGGGGCTATTTTAATCTCAATAAATTTAGCAAGAGTCAGTTATATATAGGGCTTGCACTGGTGTTACTGAGATTAATATACCGACCACTATCTTGGATTTGCAGTGTAGGGTCCATTCATCAGGTGAATACTTTAAAGGCAATGTTACAGATAAGATGGTTTAGAACTCTAACAAAAGATGGCAAAATCTGGATCTCAGTCATGATCAAGCCTAGGTCTGGGAGGGCTATGAAAACTAGATGCTATAAAAGTATGGTCTCAGAAACAGGAAGCCTGCAAGTAGCACACAGTGAGTGACAGAACCAGGTGTACAAAATATTCCCAGCCAGGAGATGTTGCTGTGTTTATTTGGCACTTTAAATACTAAAATATATATCCCAGCTCTACTAGGAGGCAGACTCGAGACATACAGGATCTCTGTGGTTGATAACGATGTTCTGTTTTCTTGTCTTTCTCTCTGTATCTCTATACTGCCACCTTTTTTCCTCATTCTATTAACACCTGTATTAACATCTCTAAATAAAATAAAAATACAATGAAAAGTGGTCAGCGATGGAGCAAGATCATCAGTTTTAGACCGTCATTGGAGATCCACCACTGTTTAGACCTCTGACTAATACAAGCAAAAAGAACTATCCCAGTACAATTGAGGATTTAAAGCCACTGACCACTGCTTTGCATTCAAACATGCATAGCTAGCTTGCATCCGGTACAATGAGAGTGTCTTGTAGTACTGGCGTCATCATTTCACTGTCATCCCAGGTTTGACACTTAGTCCAATGTGAGCAGTGCATTATTATTATTATTATTATTTATTTCTTAGCAGACGCCCTTATCCAGGGCGACTTACAATCGTGCATATTAGCATAAGTGATGCTGAGTCCCAGTACAAAACACAGATTTATTTATGTTCTACATTCCTAACCTTTGAAAGATGTCATTTATCATAGAGGTGATTTGCTCCCTATGCTGTTCATGATTTTGTCAAAACCAATTAGTTGGATTGATGCTTCATTAAGAAAAAATAAATACATTTAAAAAATGCAATGAGGCAAGCGGATCCCCTCCAGCATGGGAAATGATAGCCATAAAGTTGGAATCTCTCCAAGACAGGAGATCTACAGACTTTTTGTAGTTATATCATTTTCCAGCAGAGCATTGAAAACAGTAGATTTTACAAGTTTATAAAGCTAATAAAGTATTTACATATATCTCTTTAAACATGCAAACCAGAAACTACCATTTCAAAATGCCAAGAAAACATGTGCCATTTGCTGGATTGGAGGTTAATCCAGATGTGATCATTCAAACATAATTTTCCATTTGTGCCTTACTTGCTATCAAGCCCTAAGCAATGTCTACTATAAAGAGGATATGTAATGGTTCTGGGAGGAACAATCATATTTTTGGTTTATCCCATGTGTAATTCATAATGTACCTATGATGATTTAGTAAGGCAATTCATTTTTTGTTTTATGACTTGCTGTTGTGGTGAGCTCTGAATTCAAGCCCCGGCAAAGCCGTTTTTTGTGACTTCACTGTTACAAACTGGCCATTGCAATATGAAAATTAAATACGCTTTGGAACACCTACACTCTTAGTATAAATATGTTAAAGATACTGTATGAGGTTAACAAAAAGTCTTTCCTATGGATTGTAGATTGTACTTTAATAAAAACGGTCATTGACCCATAACAGGCAAAAACAGTGCTTTCAAAAGAAAAAAAAAGAAAAAAAAACATGCACTCAGGCATGTGCATAATAACTCTATAGAAAATCTTGGAGCCTTCTGAAATATCATTCTGCTCTTACATTTAGCTTTAAGTAATTCTGTTTACTGCACCAACAGTGTTGCTAAGGTAACTGCATCCCACTGCCTACCTAAATACCCAGATTTTCGTTCTATAAATAGATGAAAATTGCTGGTTTCTTTTGTGAGCCCTTTCCAACTAGAGCACCAGCCACTAGATTTTCACAGATCTTTAGACTAGAGTAGAAGTAAAAAACTAGAGCGTGAAACCAAACATGTAAACCCAATACCTCCCTGTTTCTGCATGTTGAATGTGGAAATGTACCAGGATTATTGACATTTGGGTGCAATTGATAGACGATCAGCTTGCTTCGTCAAGCAGTTTGTCAGATACTCCTATAGAAAGTGATGTGCAGACCTACCAAGTAAAACAAGATAAAGCATTTTAAAAGCTTCAAAATACTGGAGATGGCAGACCAATCAATACTCTCTCCACCGCAGGTAAAAACCTTGCTGGAATATTGGACTGTCAGTAGAAAGCATCACAGCAAACTGGATACGATTTTTTTTTTTTTTTTTTTTAAACAAACAGCAATCATGAATAAAAAATGGTTCATCTGTAGACACTGCAGCTTCCAAAACAGATTTAAAATGTTTTTATATTCCATGCACCAGATTGGTGCTTGCAAATAATAAATTAAGATATTAAAACACACACACACACACACACACACACACACACACACACACACACACACACACACACACATATATATATTATATTTGTGATTTGCATTGCTGCTGTGGTACAATCCTTCCTAATCCTCAATATGTTGTGAGTCCATGGGAAAAATCTGCAGATTACTGTTTTAATGTTTTAGTGGTGCTTCAGGAATCTTGGTTACCATCATTTGGTGTATCCACCTGTTTCATCTCCCTCTTGTGATTATTTTTAAACAAATTAAAATCAAGGCTTGTAAAGAGATTTATTGTTTGTTTATGGCAAGCTCTGGTTGTAATGGGACGAAAAGTGGCCCTTTGCTCTACAATGACCTGCCTGTTTAACCTAACCTTCTGGTGGGCTAGAGGACAGAAAGCAATTTGGTTTAAAGGCAGCTGCCTGGGAAGGGGATGAGCAGACTAGCGAGTAGACCTCATGCAATAAAGTGATATTGTCATGTTCTTTGTAGCAGTAGCAGATGGATCCTGATATTCCAAACTAGTTGAAGGGATTACAGCGTGCATTTATATATTAATTATTTAACCAAGATATGCCCTTGAGATTATCTTGTTTAAAATAAAAATACAAAAGTGCAGATACACCAAGCAGTGCAACAATATCAGTATACAAATATTAATACAACAAATAATAACTACTGTATTACATAAAGAGACTGGAGCTACATATTCCAGCAGCAATCACCCGTACTGGAACAAAACCTACTGGCTTCAGGTAGAGTGCACTGTTCATGGCTCCCTATCATGACCAAAGACTTGGTATTTGGTTGGATTTGTTGGGTGCATGTAACAGGGGGTCCTGTCACAGTATGGGTATCCGCTGAGATATTACAGAGGCACAGAGGGTTTGCAGTTGAAACGCTCCTCAGGGGTCCAGGTTTTATTTACAAACAGGCAGTTGCAGTGGTTGGTGGCCACCACTAGGTTACCAGCAATGGTATCCCTAGTGCAGGAGAACATACACACACGTGTACATAATTACAAAATAAAACACTGTACAAAAACAAAGCTAGTAAACAAAAGGTGGCAAAGATCAGGCCAAATACACTGTATTCTTATGAGAGGTACAACAACATGATTTCTGGTAACTGCATGTTACCAAATACAGTATGTGAGGTCTCAGTGTCATGGTCATTTACTTGTATTGGATCTTTAGAAAAGCAATACATCAGTGAAATTAAATACATTTCATTTGGCACTGGACATTGAAATAGGAAGAGATAAACAAAACAAAACAAAACAAAACAAAAAAGTTTTAGCCCTAACCACTACTCCACACTGCTGCCCTTATGTTAGAAAACCCACTACTACAACTATGACTACTACTACTACTACTACTACTACTACTACTACTACTACTACTAATAATAATAATAATAATAATAACTAGAAAGTTGGTAAACCCAATCATCCCATCAATATTTATTTATTTATTCACATTTATATAGCACCATTCATATTACACAGTTAAAAATCAATTAATTGTAAAAAGACAGTTAAACACAAAACGTTCATGTAAGCCAGTTCATGTAAAAAGAATAAAAACATCATAGTAAGAACATTAATAAAATGTAAAATTAGAAAGGACAACAAAAAAGCAGTTATATTGTATAATAAAAAAAAAAAACTATTATAAGAAGGCTAGTTTGTAAAAATTCATTTTCAGTCTTGATTTAAAAGCAGTAAGACTCATAGCTTCTCCGACAGAATAAGGCAGAGGGTTCCATAGTGTTGGAGCCTTACAAGAAAAGGCCCTTTCTCCCATACTATGTCTATTCACCTTCAGAATAACCAGCAGCCCCGCATCCTGTGATCTAAGAGTGCGACTAGGAGTGTACAGGGTCAACAACTCTGTAAATAACTGGGTGCTAAGAGAGAGCTTTATACGTCAAAAGCAAAGTCTTAAAAGTAATTCTTAACTGCACAGGGAGCCAGTGCAAAGAGGCCAAGATAGGGGTAACATGTTCACTTTTTCTGGTTTTAGTTAGTATTCTTGCGCCGGCATTTTGGACGAGCTGTAAGAGAGATACCAAACGTTCTGGAATCCCAGAAAAAAAGTGCATTACAGTAGTCAATTCTTGATGAAACAAAGGCATGCATTAGCCTCTCGGCATCAGGTACAGAAATAATAGGTCTAAGTTTAGCTACATTTCTCAAATGATAAAATGATACTTTAATAATGTTCCTAATAGGAGTCTCAAATGATAGATCATGATCAAAAATGACCCCCAAATTTCTCATTTCCAGTTTTAGTTCTGATGAGAGACTGCTAATGTCTAACTTATGTAAATCGACATTTTTTAGTTGGTGCTGTGAGCCCACAAGCATGACCTCTGTTTTATCAGAATTCAACATTAAGAAGTTCTGTGACATCCAACACTTGATGTCAGCAAGGCAAGCAGCTAATAGCACCCCAGTAGAAGGATTGCCTGGATTTAAAAACAAGTATAGCTGGATAATATCACCTAATGGCAGCATATATAATGAAAACAACAAAGGACATAAGATAGAGCCTTGTGGAACACCGCAGACAGCTTCTGACAAATCAGACTTCATCTTCCGATAGAGACAAACTGGAACCTATCAGAAAGATAAGACCTAAACCAAGATAGGACACCTCCTGACAAACCCGCTAAACTTTCAAGACAATTCAATAGAGTGGAATGGTCCACGGTATCAAAAGCAGCACTGAGATCTAGGAGAATTAAAACTGAAGGAAAGTCAGAGTCAGAGCTTATCAAAAGATCATTCACTACCCCAACAAGGGCTGTCTCGGTGCTATGTGCAGCATAAAATCCAGACTGAAATTTCTCAAATACAGTATTACAAACTAGAAATTTGTGTAATTGGTTGGCAGCAACTCTCTCTAGAACC
This sequence comes from Acipenser ruthenus, assembly GCF_902713425.1. Taxonomy (NCBI): domain Eukaryota; kingdom Metazoa; phylum Chordata; class Actinopteri; order Acipenseriformes; family Acipenseridae; genus Acipenser; species Acipenser ruthenus. The sequence goes on along the minus strand of NC_081196.1, from coordinate 48,270,666 downwards.
TTTGATAAAAATGTCAGATTGGAGATTGGCTTATAGTTAATAAAGGCTTTTAGGTTGTTTTGTTTTTTTTTGTTTTAGCAAGGGCTTTACAACCACAACCTTAAATGCGATTCATTTATAATTGTTAAATTGCATGTGTTATAACACAGAATACATATTTTAATAATTTGGTTGGGATAGGATCAAGGGAACAAGTAGTAGGTCTCATATGCAGAACTAATGCAGTCAGGTCTTGTAAGGTAATCAAGTAAAAAGCCTCCATTGTAGCTCTAGCAAGTCTAGCTGGTTCAGGTAAGGAAGAGTGGTCTATAATAAAAGGAATCTGTAAAATCTGATCTCTAATGTTGAAAATACTTTAAGAAGCCATTGCAGTTAAAAGAGGAGCCAGTGTTGGGGGGTAGAAGTATTAGAAGGTAGATTTACTAATGTATCTATGGACCCAAAAATAAATCTAGGCTTATCTGTATTTGTTTCAATCAGGTTAGAATAGTATGAAGGTCTAGCCTGGGACTTTTCCATGCACAGTAATGATCATGCAGATCAGAACCCTTCGACCTGCATCCCAGTTTATGACCCTCGCATTTCAGCTTACGAGTCGTGTCATTAAACCATGGTGTGCTTCTTTTGGAAAACACCCTCTGGGTTTTAACTGGTGCTACAGTATCTAAAATGTTAGTTATGGAGGTGTTGTAGCTGTTAACCAGCTCCTCTAATGATACAGACTGAGTAACTGCCAATAAGCTTAAAGCCTCACGGTTCTGATTATACTGTCCAGGCTCTTTGCATTTGAAGGTAATTTAACCTCAAAAAGAATTAAGATGATCAGAAATAGTAAGGCCAGTAGTTATAATATTTTGAACAATCAGACCACAGGAAATTACTAGATCTAAAGTATGGCCACAATTATAAGTAGGACCTTTAACATGCTTGGCATAATTTAGGGACTCCAGTAGCCTCAACAATTCTGAACAATTAGAATCAGTGTCAATGTCAACATGGATATTAAAATCACCCAATAAAATAATTCTGTCATAGTTAACAGACAATATAGATAAAAGATCACTAAGTTTTTTCAAAAAGAGCAAATTAGACTTGGATGGACGATATATAATTGCAATAAAAACAGGCAATATGTTATTTATAGTTAGCATTAGCAATTCAAAAGATGAATATCCCTTGAAAATGTCCTGTTTGATTTTAAATTCAGTGCGGAATATAAAGGCAAGGCCACCTCCCGACCAGTACTGTGTACATTCTGGGAAAAATAATAATTTGGAGGAGAAGCCTCAATCAAAGAAACATTGTCATCAGCTCCATGCCAAGTTTCAGTTAAAGATAAAATATTAAGGTTATAGTCCATAATAAAATCACTGATAAAGCCAAGCGTAGAATGGTATCACCAAGAGCAGAGGTCTGCTCAGTGCCAATGGCAGTGAGTAGTGGGACCGGTTAGATATCTTGACTTCAATTTCATGGCAGCCATCTTTAGACTTCCTTCCCTCTCCAGGTCCTAGTTTAAATAGTTTACTAAATGATTTTCAATATTAGCAGCTAATCTACTTGCCCCTGTGGTACCTCAATATTCCATGAAAGCAGTCCCAGTTATTTATGAATCCCAATCCTTCTTTCATACACTAATCAGCCAGCCCAAATCATATGAAAGCCATAGTTTATGTCTGCAAAGAAGTAAAGTGGCTTGCCTGATGTAATATCTTCCCTCCTTATTATATCTTAAAACAAAACGACGTTTTTTTTGTTTGTTTGTTTGTTTTTTACCATTGGCTCAAATTTAGTCGGAAGCTCTCTCTCTCCCATTCCCTCCCCCTCTCTCTCTCAACTGCACCTCAATTTAAGACTGAGATTCTGACAGGTAGGATCTTAACAGGAGCCTGGTATCACATAATTTTCCTGTTCAAACAGCTTTATTTATGCATTCATTTCTATGTATTTAATTTTGCTAAAGCCAATTTAAGCTTTATTTGGACTATCTTCACAAAATGCCAAGAAGCTCAGGATTATTCTAAGTAAACTTTCTCTGAGATGTCTGCAAACCTTGTTATGTGGTCTCTGAAAATGAGCAGACTTCTTCTCAAGATGCTTATCCTTCTAAATCATTTCAAAATACAAAAATAAAGCAAGAAAATGAGTTTGACATTAGACATGCTGGTGAGGCTCCTTTGTGGCTGCGTGGAGCTAGAAAAAGAGAGCTGGAGATCATTTAACCAAATTAGCGCCAAGTATAATTAAACGCAATCATCGCAACATGTCAGTAATACGGGTACAGGAAGTATTTGCCTCCTATATTTAGATCTCGTGCTCCAGTTGTCTCTAGTAAAAATGTAATTACTTAATGTTTGGAATCAGGGCCGAGCTTGCTAAGCCATTTATTTGGTTTGTGAGGCTGTAGAAAATGCTGAGAGCCCTGAGGATGATACAGCTTTACTTAAACTGCTTGATTTAAGTATTCCCTGATGAGACAATCAAAACTTTCTTTAATCAGTGACTATTAGCAGAGCAAGGCAGGAAGCATTGCATTGTAACCGTGTATGTTAGAAAGTGATCTTGTAACTGAATACTTGCTGAGATCGTCTTATTACATCAACATTGTTTTTCTTTTGTCTGAAATCACAAAATTGCAGCACAAACAATGTGTGTTTTATGCATGTGGAGGGAACTATCGCAAACACTGGGAAGGTGTGTTGGCACTAAATGAGTGAGAGGAAGATCAATGGCTGTAACTGTCAGTAACTTACAGCTGAATGCATGCAGTCAAACAAGTAGGATTTTTCATGTTTGAAGTTTCCCGTTTCCTTTCTTATTATTTCTTATCAATGTGAAAATAAGTAACTGTGAAAATAACTGTGTGCTTGAATGAAAAGGCAGTGTTGTATACACAGGTTACAAGGAATAAACTCAAGGTTCCTCAGTCATGTGTGTTATACACAGTGTATGTGATAGACACAATTATAAATCCAATATCAGAAATCAACCAAAGACAGTGAAGTATTTGCCAAAATTCCAGTACATATCCTGTGTACAGATGTCACCCCGTGCATAGAACCCAATTCCAATGTTGAAGAAAAACACAAACACACACACACACATACCTGGTATCTTTGGTAAAATGGATCATCCTATTACCTAAACTCATAGCACTGGAGTCATCAGCTAATGAAGGTTTGATCAAATTGATTTAGATTTTCTTAAAGTTATTTTAACTCAGCAACTGACAGGACAAAGACTTATTATGAATTCAGAAACTTGCTGAAGAGATTAACCTGTTTCCGGCTGTTCCTATGGTTACTTGGGAGCACTCTTGTTAGTGCAGCTCCTGAATGTATATTATTATTATTATTTTTTGCAGGCTACTGTACCATAGGAAATCCATTGCAGGGCTCAGTAGGAAGGTCATGTGGGAGAACTGTGACAGCCAGTTTGGCCTATTCACTCAAAGGTATAGAAAAGAAAGAAGGAATATCACACAATATATCCACACAAGACAAAAAATTGCCCAGCACCATAATAGTTTACTGAATATGAGGTCCAGTCCAATGTTGCCAGAATGCTTAGGGTCACTTGTAATAAGCAAACAGTGGCACCTGTATGAATTGTTTAGCAACACGGTAAAAAAAGTGGGCCTTGCTGTCCCAAGGGCTGCCACCTCCATTTGTTTCTCTTTTTTTTCAATAATTCTATAGGGTTGGTATGTAAGGCAGTAAACAGTCAGAAGTGTGCCATTGGCTTGTATGTAAACACTTCGAAGCACACAGGGGAGTCTGTGGTGGCTGTTACATCCCAGATACATCCTACTGATGTGGGCCTTACATTCTGGAATGTCAAAAGAAGTGGAAGAACTAGAACTTCTTGTCTGTGGGGCAAAGAATTTACACTCAGCATGGTATTGGTTTTAATCCAAGGAGACTTTTGTTTCAGTGCCTTTTTTGAGTACCTGGCTTTGGTAAATGTGTAGATGTTTTTAAGCGGGTTGTGAAAGGTGTGTTCAGTGAAAGTTCAACAGCTGCAACTATAATGCAACTTAGGATATTAATACCAGGGCTGTTCATTCTTTTTGTCCTCCTTATCAGTAGCGCTTATGGTTATCAGTAACAGGTTTGTTAAATTGCAGCTCTCTACACAATTAGCAGGTAATTTTGTGTGTTAAAATAAATCTAAATATCCCCATAACAATCATTTAGAACAGATTTGTTTTAACTGTGACAGACAGGAAAATATAATTATGCCACCTGGAGTTCAGTGTTTCCCGTTTCACTACACAAGTGCAGGTGTCATATCCAGAAGGCCTCAGCCCTGGCAATGTCAGTGGTACTTGACTGTCAGTCAATTGCTGTCATTCTTACTTCTCCAGTGCTTTAAATGAAATCTGAATGTGAGGGAGGCCCTGCATATTTGTCAATTAAATCAGCACAGCTACAGTACTTCACTGGCAGAAAACATGAAACAAACTGATTAAGTGTCAAAAAAGATCTCCACTTCCACCACCACATCTTGCGAACATAAACGAAGCCCTCTGAATTAAAACACGCCATTCCTCCTGACACAGAAGCACAGCAAAATATCAAATGAAAAAAATAAAATATAAAACTAGGATTTTTTTTTTTTTTTGGGGGGGGGGGGGGGGGGCATTTGTAATATATCAAAGCAAATACAAGTACAGTATAAAATAACCTATACAGTATAAAAACCTATGCAAGTGGCTTTTATCTGATCCTTGCCAGTGTTAAAGTGCCTGAAGAGTTTTATCCTGTCAATGTTCCACACTAACCACACACACACACATGCACACACACTGCCAGGCAGGTCCTCTAAACACTGACCGATGGCTTGCTGCATGTAATGGTAGGTTGGTTAGCTGCCTACATTTTCATTTCCAAACCCCACCCACCAGGAGTGGGGATGTCGGAAACACCAAATTCCATGTTGTGTCTTAATTGACAGCAGAACAAAAAGGACGGCTGTTGTGCCACAGCTTTCAGAAGAGTTCTGCAGTAGCTTGTTGTAATTAAGAGAACCCAGTGCATTGAAACACAGGAACTATTCCAATGCGGTTGGTTTTGAACTTGTGATGGCCCATCAGCAGTCCATTGTAATCTCGGCTATGGTGACTTAGTGCTTGATTAATCAAAGGCTATATCTTGGGAGCTAGGCATTTTATTAAACTTTTCAAGAATATTTGTTAAATAAACATTTAAGCACTTTGTTGTGAGATGGGGTCCTGGGGGATGGTTTGCTTTTGTTCACCAGAGCACTCGTTTCTTGTTAAATGCCACTTTCTTTGTTGCAAGATTAACTAAATTATTACAGTCTTAATTATTAGTGTCTTCATGCAATGTGCTAAATGCTGTACTTGCAGCCCCATTGAGGGTCAGGGTTATGAAATGTTAATAGATAAAGATCAAATTTTTTATCATGTCCTGTTATTGTATTTATAGAGATGTACAATTCACCAATGTTTTGGGGAGTGGAATATTATAATAAAGGTGATTTTAAGAGGAATTAAATGCACACGTCACACTCATTATCAGGTTCTCTGTTAATAAAATGTCTGTGGGAAGCTGGCTCTTGCCTACATTACATCCTGTTGCAATTACCTTCATTCTAACACACATCTCATTATACACACAATGCAGGATTGTGTGAATATAAATATTAAATAATGATAAAGCATATTCAGTAGTAAGGACTGTTGTATACACCCATCTCTAACAGTGATTGAGAGTATGAGGTGCATGTTTGTCTTTTATTTTAATATTTAAACAGTGGTGATATTTAGATTCAGCCCACCATCTCTTAACTATGTAAAGTCTTTGTTGTTCCATTTTGATAGAGCTATAAAAATATTTATGTAATTTGCTTTTATCTGTTCAAAACAATGTTAGTTTTTAATGATGTTCTACCCCATTTTCAGCATATACACAGAGACTATGTATAACTGTAGCAAGGGTCCATTTTACCAAGAATCATTAGTCATATGGTAACACTTAAAAGTAACATGCCCAACCCATACTTTTGGTAGCCACTGGGCATCTGTTCATTCGGGCTCCCGTGGATTAAGATAGTGGAGAAAGTAGACTGCCTTTGGCTCACTGTCTGGTTTTCAGGGGAGGAAAGACAAGGGGGAAAAAATCTCTCTGGCAAGACTGCCAGGACAAAGACTTACGCCTGTATCTAGGCCAAAGGGCGTCCAGCACCGTGGAGCATGTTAAATATAGCCAGAAACGCACAGTTCTTTCTTTCGTTACAAATCAATAGATTCATTTAGGCTGCTCAGAGGATAAAGTAACTGAGAGTAGTCAGCTCCGCCAGTGAAAGAATGCAGGGAGGCCAGTGAAAGAATGTAGAATGGGTCCCTAGGGGAGGGGGGAGTGCTGTAAGTAAACATGCAGCTTCAGTGGTGGAACACAGGCCAGCAGGCCTCCTGACCCAAGAGCTAGACCCAAGTAAGACCTTGTCTACAGTTGCTAGGGCTGGTTAGGTGGTGACAATGACCTTTGGCCTCAGCTGTACGGCAGCCCTTAAAGTCAGATATGGTGCCTGATGTCTTTTTCATACAGAGTCTGATTTATTTATACAGATAGACAAGAGGCCTGCGGCACTTGCCCTGTATGCCTGCAGGCTCAGGACAGGCCTAAGTTTTGTAAGTTACTGAATTGAATAGATTTTACTGTATGGGCAATGACTGAAAAGGATTCCTTCTTTGCTTTTTTCTGATTGGGCTTTATTGTAGTTGAAGCTGGAGTACTTTTTTGAAAAGATCTTTTAAATGTGGCTTTTACCATAACTTGAAATAATGGGAATTTTACATGCAGCTCAGCAGAAATATTTTATTTGCACAAGGTACAAGTTGATGAGGGAGACCTATAATGGCCTGAACAGTTTAACAATGGTTTTTGATCATTACTTGAAAAAGACTTGCCAGTAAGATTATACAATAGCCCACTGAGCTCCTTTATAGTGGGTTACCATTCACAGAGCTTACAAAACAAAATCGCTGAGTATCATATGCAGTAAGCAGTCATCACTGGCAAAGTTATATTAAAATAAATAACTTAAAAAACACACACCCTCCAGGGAAACATTAGTGTGCAAGTAGTGAATTAAATTTTTTAGCAAACTAATATCAGATCAAATATAGTTATATGAAGTTCAGGTATACCGTACTAGGACCTGAAATACTAAAAGAGCACCAACGGTGTGTATCACCCCCTGTCAATGGCCCTCTGCCACATTGAAGAGGGTTGGAAAACGGTATTGATTTACTAATTACACTTAGAAAAATCCAATGTCACAAAACATCCAAGCAAGTTTTAAAATTGAACAAGTTAGGCATTGAAATGCAGATACTGCTAGGAGGGGGCCAACTGGCGCTGATTCAAATCCGAGCTCTGCAAATCTTGCCTCTTCCGATTTATCTGGAATTCATCCAGTTCAGACTGGCTTGCATTCATTTGAAATTTGGGCTGGACAGGGAATTTTTGTGCTTGTGTTTGCTGGAGAGGGGATATATATATATATATATATATATATATATATATATATATATATATATATATATATATATATATTTTGAATTACCGGTACATTATATAAAGACATGTTTTCAAACTGTGAGGAATTGGCTTGAAATGTAGAGGCTTTACAGACTTCCTCTGGTTTGTTAACATCTGGGATCATTTTTAAAAGAAAGAAATAAAACAACACTTCTAAAATAAAAGGGGGGCGTTGTAACATTGGACATTTCATTCTAAAACAATGAGTAGTCGATCTAAATAACTACTTTAACAGACAAAGGGCTACAGTCTCAAAGCTATTTACTCCAATTCGTCATTAGCAATTTTTTTTTTAGAAACTAGAAACACACCCAGTAGATTTACCAAACCAGCAATAAACAACTAAGGGTAGATGTACTAAAGTGTTGCGTCTGTCGCAATCATTGCAAACCAGTCGGAAGTGTAGCGGAACTGCAGCCACCATTCTTATTTGCATTTTAGCCTTAAATGAGTATGTAATTCTGGGCATTCCTACAGAAATTCACAAAAACAGGGTGGAGATGGTGCAAATGAGGGATCAAAAATATTGTAATGAGATGTACTAACGCTGCGGGCAATTGCGACACTTACAATTGCATCAATTTGTTAAGAACTTTTGGAAGCATGTTTTAAGCAGGCGCAATTGTTACTGGCATTTCCCAGTCCGCTTTTTCTCATGTGTTGCCAGGTGTGCTCAATGTATTTTTGAGACGAACACCCAAGTACCTCATTTTCACTAAAGTCAGGGTTACTTACAAGCCTTGAAAACAAATTTCTATGGCATTTCCAGTTTTCCCAGCATGTTGGGAGCAATACACTGCCACTAACCCCCCCTCTGAGCATCTGTATAGGACCATGATCTATTGTGTGTTAATTGTCTAGGCTACTAAGTAGACCAAGTTAAAAATAATAATAATTAAAATGAAATAAAAAAAAACCCTAAAATAATTTAGTTTCAATTTAAAATAATCTTTTATTCACATTGTACACCAATGTGTACAATGCAGCAGCATGGTTTATTTTGTGTTACCAGTAGGCTAAAGTACAAAAATGTGCACTAGGTATTCATTTGATTTTACTACTGTACTGTATACTGTATAAGCCTACTGTACAGATTTATATTTTACATAATGTAATGTGTAGCCTACCTAAAACACATTAGTGTTATTTCAGCGCAGTGATTTATATTTAAAATACATCAAGAACTGTAAATGTATGTGTGTGCGATTTTATTGTATTGTTTTTAAACCCGACACCTCCTTATGTCTGACAGACACGTCCGGTTTAGTGAGGGGCCACTGTATGATTATGAAACGCTTTTTGGGGGTGAAGGTTGGGACCCCACTATAGAATCTGATGGGATTAAACTGCCTTTCATTTATACAGTATTAAAATAAGTAAAATGAAGATGGAACAGAATGCATTACACACATGACGTTTACATTTAACAAAAACATGTTATTTTGATTCTTGCACCCTTGCATGTAGAGACGTTATCCTTTGGGCACCCTCTGCTGCAGCAAACCACAACTCAACTGCCGCTATTTTATTTGAAAAAATGTCTCACAACTCTCGCTAGAGATCTCGCTAAGATGATGCAATAATATTTAGATTAGTATATTGTGGATCTCTTCATTTACATATTTTTTCTTAGTACATACGACAAAATGTACACTTTGTGAATTGCCATAACAAAAACGCAAATTGCAGTATGTTTGTGCTGTGACTGGCCCATCTTAGTACATCTACCCCTAAGACTTTTAATCCAGGGGCTTGGATGAAATATTAAGTTGTTTCTGATTAGTTTTTGATGCTTAGTGGTTTTCTTTTTCCTTTCAGCACAAAATTACGCTATGTGCTAATGAGGGTTTGAAGTAAATAGTTTTGAAAATCCAGCCCAAAATATACCAAATAGACTCACATGCCCTTTATATTCCAGTTCAATTGAACAAAGTTTTAGTAAGCCTGTTGAAAAAAAGAAAAAAAAAGATATATATATATATATATATATATATATATATATATATATATATATATATATATATATCCGTAAATATAACTCCTGTCTGTGGTTCCCTCTAGCTATCTGCTTCTCCGTCTGGGCAAGTTGTTATTTTAAACATTATTGTAAATAGCTTTAATCAAGGATACTTTTATCTTTAAATCAGATTCTGCCCTACTTTTGGAATACTTGAGGGACATACTGGGTACCATAAGTGAAAAGAATTTGCTTTGCAGTCATTCTCATTTTTGGTTTGTTTCTTCATTAAAATGTGAACTAGTTGACGAATATTGTTGTAATTGTAATACATACATCTTTCATTGCGATAAATACTTTGACTGTATTGTGACACGGGTGCCCTGATACTATAAATGTACTATATATGTTCAAGGCTAGTACAAATAAACAAAATCCTTAAAACAGTTAGACGCTGTCTTTGTACACTTAAACACTGCCCTCACCAGAAGTGACTTAGACCTTGCCTTGAGTGACATTTTTGCAGATACAAGGCCTTCGATCGATAAGAATCTCAAGACATTCCACTGGCAATGCATATCAAGCATCTGGCACATATTACTACTTGACTCTATCCGCTTCATCACTGAATCAATGAAAGGTCAGGAGACCCTCAAGGCAGGGGCGGGCAGTTTTGAATGGAACAGCATGCCACCACACAATGTTGTAGTAAACCTCATTGCGTATTATACCTGGAATGAAGACCCCTGCTCATGAGAGCACATTGCTGGATCTTTTCTTCTCCAAGGAGACAGGTTCTCTTCTGATCCAATTTCTTTTTTTACCCCACACAGTTCTACATAAAGTGCAAGTAGAAAGGTATGTGTGTTCTGCATGTTATTTGCCTTGCTAATTCACTTTTCCAGCAAAACATGCTTCTCAAAAGGCTTATCAAGGCTGATTGTAAGGAAATTATGTGGTTATTAGGAACATAAGTGTAGCAAAGGCTTCAGTACACATTGATTCACTTATGAGCTTCGGTGCATAGCGCAACAATAATATCTTTCCCCATCCTCACAAATGTGTGTTACAGAAACAGGGGAGAAAAAAGGGAAAGCAGCAGACAGAGTTTGTATATATTGTGCCATTCCTGAAAAGATCTATCTAATAGTAGATGTTGACAGTCAAATTTACATGAACGTTATTGTCATGTTTTATTGTTACATGAAAATTTGAACAGCTAGACTGTATTGTACAACATGTATTACAACATGTATTACATGAGGGGCAGCAGAGTGGAGTAGTGGTTAGGGCTCTGGACTCTTGACCGGAGGGTCGTGGGTTCAATCCCAGGAGGGGGACACTGCTGCTGTACCCTTGAGCAAGGTATTTTACCTAGGTTGCTCCAGTAAAAACCCAACTGTATAAATGGGTATTTGTATGTAATAAAAGAATAATGTGGTATCTGTATAATGTGAAATAATGTGATACCTTGTAACAATTGTAAGTTGCCCTGGAAGGGCATCTGCTAAGAAATAAATAATAATAATAATAAATAAGTGTGACTGGTTTGAGTACAGTGAGTCCACTATGCACTCACTGGCATGCTAATCCTTTAGAATATGGGATGGTATGTTTTTATATAACTTAATGGCCATATTCTAGTATCTGAGATAAGGATAGGCAGAGAGAGTCCACCCTTTGGTCAATATTGATATTAATCTTGATGATAGATGTGGGTTAATTAGAACATTCAATTGCTGTAGGTTGACAGAAACATTTCAGATACGAATACATTGTAAAATTTCAGCTGGCCTGGAGAATGTGTGATTGCATGTGTTGCATGAGCACGTGATTTTTTTTTTACATTGTCAATGAAACAGAATCTGAGTCTCATTCAAGTTACGGGAGAAAAAACTAAATTGATCTTGTTTCATAATCAACTGATTTCCAAGAGTTTAATGAAGTCGGCGCAATATAACTTGAAGGGACATCAAGTGATCAAAAAAAAAAAAACGAAAATGAAGAGCCCTATGTATATTGTATTGACTCCCATGTTTAGCTTTAGATTACTTGTTGCACATATTTCTAAGGTGAGCCTTATCTGTAGCATTACAAAAGAATAGCGACACTACCTGTCCTTGGTCTTCTAAAGGTTTTCTGTCTGAAAGAGGTTTAGTGCTTTATAGAAAAATAATCTTCATCCGTTTCATTTCAAACAGTGACAGAAGTCTTTTCAACAAGAGGTGCCATTTTCTTGCAGGCACAGATAGACTTCTCCTCTGCTGTATTGATTTCTTAGCATTCCCAAGCTGATAGCTCTGTAGCCATTTCTAGTCATTAGCAGTGACTGCTCTTAGAAAATAGATTTGCATGTAACTGCGCTATGCAAATTGTGTAGCTGCTGCACCCCCACCCGTATATTGATATTCTCTGAAATGCTTTTTAAATCTTCAGCTTCAGTTTAAAGATCTGGGGCTCAGCTGAGTGACTCCTCAGGAAAGGGCTTATTCTGTCACCCATGTCGACTTGCAGCTTTGTCACTCTGGGATTTAACTCGAACAGGCAAAGACGGGATGCATCTGACAGCTGCTATGAGGAACTGCATTCCCAACACGTCCATCTGAAAACAAAGCTGTGGAATCCCTGGAAAAATATGATGGTTCTGTTTAGGTTAAGGGGTGGGTAAAATGTGATGTCCTACCCCTACTGCATCATAGGCATACTCAATCAACTATTTCTATTAGCACTAACACAGAAGTAGCTGCTAATCTCACAAAGTCGTCATTTCAGTCGGCTTGTCATTAAAGAGGATATATATGTTAATTCTCTTGGATTCCATTGTCAGAATTAAAAAAAAAAAAAACAATAATCAAATTTTCCCAATCTGCCACATTGCTTTCTTATTAAATATGAAGAGAATGGTTTACAAAAAAAACATCCATATCAGAAGACCAGAAGCATAAAACACTGCTGTGCCAGTGCCACCCTTCCCTTGCTGCTACCATGAAGCTGGTCTGTTATGTCTTTCATTTATTATAGGGGTATTTATTGGGCATGTATTGGACTGATATTAAAAAGTAGTTGGTAGGAACTCTCAGCCTGGGGGTGGGGGGTGGGGGGGTCTTCCACCGAGTGGACGGCTATAAAATCTGTGCCAGTTGTGCATTTCATACCGGGAGTGTGATAGCAAGCTTTATTACACTGTCAGCCCACTTCCAGACAAAACAAAGCCATTCATAGCCTCTCTTATCAGAGTACATCCTCTCTCACTTGTACCCTCAGTCACTATCAATCAACAGTACAGGATGGTTTCAAAAGCTGTTGATCACAAATTGGAAACCATGGAGGGTTTCAGGATGAACAGTAATATACAATACAGAAGCTGCCCAGTCCACTTTAGGCAGCTGCGTTTCCCTTACTGATAGGGCGACCATATTTTCAAAGCTCAAAACCGGCACACATTGTTAAATAATTGATAAGACTAATTATACCATTTAAATATAGGCTATTTTAATAATACATTAAATCATTAAAAATACATTTACGTTTTGGCATTTTTCTTTCTTTCTTTTTTTACTGCGTCAGGCTCTATTTATTGACGATGTTGATGTGGTTTAACCTGGCGGATTCGGATGATTGCAACCTCTCGCTGCTATGTCGGGGCTACAGCTACAAAATGACCGTATTACACACAATTGTAGATTCATATTGAATATATGAAAATGCATGGCACACTCAGGAATAAGCATGCATGCCTGTGTTAATCACTTTATAAAAATAATGTTCTCGATTACCCGACTACCTTGTTTTTTTTATTTTATTTTGTTTTCAGTGCTGGTGCCATAAACTAAAACCGGGTGTTCACGTTATTTTCAGGTATTTAGAGTGTGTCGTGCTACATGAACTTTTAAAAGATTTTGAGCAAAATGTCAGGACACCGGGACCTTTGATGTAAAACCGGGACTGTCACAGCTAAACCGGGACGTCTGGTCACCCTACTTACTGATCATTGCGCTCTTAATTATGTATCACAAAAGGTAACAGTAACACAGTTCGAGTGTCCCAATTCAAAACCTTGCTCAATCATAGGCCTACAGTTACTCTAGCTACCAGTAGCCTACCCTTCGAAGTGTGGGGGTGCTTTGCTGTAGAGGTTATGTCTTTTATAAAAATAAAAACCATTGCCTCCCTGCCTGATTTGCACGTTCCCAGACAGATACCCCTGAGAATGTTTACTTCACCACGTCACCATGGAGAAAGGGCCCTTTTAGAAATGAGCATGAATTCTGAAAGAGTTGCCCTGTATAAAGAGTTTCACATATCAAACATGTCTGATGGTTTGTAGCAGATGCCTTGTGTCACATAATTTAAATCGGTTGGAAATTATGTCACTTGAAGATGTACCTGTACTGTTCAATTATTCTTATAAAACTATTTATTATAAAATATATAGCATAGGGTGCTGTGAGATACAAGCTGAAGCAGCCAAGGAGCTCATTTGTGGGCAGCCCTCTGTACAGAACTTTAAATCATATTATATATATACACCGTTCTGCCTAATACATTGGGACACCAGCCTTGAAATAGATAGAGTTTTATTGCTTATTTTACTTGAGCTCCCTTACTTACTAAATATCTGAGTGAAAAAAACAGGAGTATGGATGTGTGTGATGCAGACAGAAAGCATTCAAGAGGAGAAGTAGTGTAGGAGTCTAAAAAAAGCCTTTTATAATGACTGACTAACTACTTCGCACAGCCTGGAGGGCTGCATTCTTGGGTGGGTGCGGGCTGCAAAGTCCTTTCCTGAAATAAGTTCTTCTGGAAACAATAGAAGAAGAACATCCTCATTCATTCGCAACCATGAGTGTGCCTGACTTGATTTATAGAGTAAACCAAAGAGAAACATCCAGTGGATACCAATGGAGAGCTTCGGATTGAGTCTGTCACTCTGCTGCTTTCTGCACTGGGGTCCTGGAATCTCACAGTGCACCGTGCTGCCCTGTGATTACCATCATTATAATTCAGGGATGAAAATAAGACTCCCATTGCATAGCAGTCTGATCCATTCCTGGTGTTGCTATGAGTTTAATAAGACACATCTGAGCTTGTTACCTACCGTATACAATGTGGATAATCAAGCTCATCTGCAATGGGGGAAACTTGTATGCAATAGAAGTCATATTTCCATCCCTCTAATTAGTGTCAGATAAAGACTGACTGGACTGGTAGACTTTACTGAAACTCCTCCACTTTCATACTGTAAATTCTAGATTATTTCCATTTACTCAGTAGTTTTGAAACTATTTCTCTACAAAGCCCTACTGTCAAATTTACAGTGGGATACAGTACTTCACTCTGAGGGTGTGACATAGTAGAACTAAATGTTGCCATCTTTTAGAGACGGTCCCCTTTGGCTTTTGTGGCGAAGGCACCAAATGACTCAGCTGAGTAAATAACGTACCAGAATCCATATTGTCAAGTTAAGAAAAAATCTTTATCCCTACTGACCAGAGTTATAATGAGAATATTGACCTAGAGGTGAAAATGCTGTGTTCTATTCCCAGTGCAATGATTTATTTCAGCACATGCTTGCATTGTCTCTGTCAGCCTTTTCGCTTCAAAGATAAGAGTGCAATTAGAACATTTTAATCCACCAAGTAAAATAAAAATGTCCCTTTAACCTTTTGGCTGTCATTGTAAATAGCATGAAAAACTGCTTCTTTACGTCTCGCAAGCTCACAATTACTCAACATGTTCAAAACAGAGCCCCCAGAAGGAGGCAGTGTTTTCTTAAAGACCCCACACTTTCATACTTTGCATGTGGTTTATTGACACTATTTGTGTCAATACAAGGCCTGCTGAGGTCTATTATTGCAACTTTTGGCACTGAAAATGTTAAACATGTATCCTGCCACAATACCAGGATCCCACTTTACCTAGGTTTTGTGTTGCATTACATGTGGATATGGTGCTCTGGTGTGTGTCTAATACCCCATGCACAGTGAACAAGGACAGGAAACACTGTTTTCAAGAAGCGTAGTTGTGACAGGATAAATGTGCCTCAGCCATGTCAATTATAATTTAATTTCAGGCAAATTAAAACATGCATATATGTTATGGACCGTTGCCGTAATGCCCGGGCAGTTGGCGAAGTGCCCAGCTGCAGCGGGCAGAAGCCGAATTAGCTTCGAATTTTATGTCATTTCAGCATCTGCCCAGGCTGTTTGTCAACCCGGGCTGATGACAAAGAAAGACTTTAGTGTGCCCTGTTGTAACAAATGAAAGGCTAATGGAAAGGAACACAGCAGTGTTCATCCTCTGGGTATCTACTGTAGCTCTCAATAATAGTTCATCAGTCGAATAACTTTATTTAATTATTAGACCAACTGAATTGTTTATATTGTGGATTGCCTCACCCGTTGTGATGCGTCTGCCTGCGTTAACCCTGATTGCTACTATATATATATATATATATATATATATATATATATATATATATATATATATATATAGCTGTTTTTTTCTAAAACAACCGTGTTGAATATATTGCATATCCTTGAAAACAATGTAAATAATAATTAGGTGAATAAATGTTTGTGTAAATGTAAATGTGGCATACTTATTGTAAAACAGAGAATACATTTCAAGGTTTGAATTTGAAGTAAGCTTAAATGAAACAGAAACAAATTAACAATGATACTGAGTTTATTATCTTTACTATTGCATAAGTATGTTTACGGAATGTGGTCTTTGATTCCTTAAACAAAATGTAAAACTGGATCTACATCTGCAATTACCAGATAATAATCTGATAATGCCTTACTAATTCCTTCATATCTTCCACCCTGCTTGCTCTGCACAGGTCTACACCCCACAGTAAATTAGATATATCTTGTTAACTGCTTGACACCTGGCTCAAATTAAGCTATAGCTTTTACTTCTGGGTTTACAAGAGTGAAAATGCTCTAATAACCCGACACATTCATTAACATCTCCCCTGATTAACTGACAACATTACACTATGAAATTAATCATCTCCTTGCATCCCTGTAAATACAGCTAATGAGTGTCATTTCCATATTAACTGTTATATGTTTAATGCGCTTAAATTAATGGCACTACAGTCTCAGTCAGGCAATTCAGTCACCCCTACTCCTAACTGAGCATGTAACCAAATTATTCTGCCTTTTATTTTTTTTAGCGAATAAAGACATGTTTACTGGTAAGTCTTTTGGTTGGTTAAAATGTCCTATACAATTGTGTATTCAGACTCCAGGATTATTGATGTCACTGTACTTCAGCTTCTCTGCCGAAACAGTGCCATATCTTTGCCCAAAACATGCAGTATGCCATAGGGGATTCAGTTTCAACCCCAATTTTGCTGCAAATAGTTGCAAACAGTATTCATTTGCAGGAGAATTCATTTTTTTATTTTTTGGACGTGATTGTTTTATTCATGAGGAGACTCATTTCAGATTGTAGACTAGCCCCCAGTGACGATTGTTTCCTGGTGGTAAAATACATGCTGGATACCTGTATGCGTGCTGCAGCCTATTTAATCCACAGGTTAACTACAGTAGAATTTTAGGCGTTCTATTTATCTGAATGTAACTAACATTGTGAAACTCTTTTATTCAACATTCAAGTTGCATTTAGTCATTCTTTTGGAAATGAGTAGCACATTTAGTTATCACTCTCAGATTTAGGGTAAGAAGCTAATAAATGTTCCCCTGTAAACTGTATGTCATTCTAAAAACAGTTTTGGAAATTTAACATGATTTTGTAGAAGCCGATTTAATAGAAAACATTTCAAAGAAAAGGGGTCCTTGTACAGTTAGATACTAGAAAGTCTCAACTGCTTGAAGTTTACTGTATACTGTTATTTCAAAGAGCACGGCTGGTTTTGTTGCAGTAGTCACAGAATGGGGAAACATAATCAATATGTCTCTTATAACAACATGAGGTGGAAATATAGTTTAAATAGAATGCGCTTGTGGAGTACAATTGATATCAAAAGTATAATATACAGGAATATATACAGTTTATACTTTTTATATCCAGGGATACATTAGTTCGACATCATTGCTATTAGATGTAAAAAATAAAACAAGGAACAAGGAATTTCCACCATTATAAGCGTTTACTTACTGTACTTAACGTTGTCACACATGACGGCAGGCATCCTCCTTCATGAAAACAACCATCAACCAACAAATTAATCTAACAGTTTAACAAAGGAGCTTGAAATGGCACAGTTCGAAAAAGTTGTTATTTATAAAAGCCTCTGTTTTGTAGCTGTTCTTGGCAGGCTGGCTGAAAAAAATGGCTGGGTTACATAAACAGCAGATAGAAATGCCTGTGAATAAAAAATTAAAACAAGTGCATCCAACTAGCTCAGGGGACTCTTGTTGAAAGCAAATGTGTGCTGTAGAAGGTTTTGGTTTCCTCGTGCTAGTACTCACTAGGGTATAGAGTAGAGCAGGCAGATACACAGGATTATACAGAAACCAGGTTGTTTAATCCCTTGCATTACCGAATATGTTTTGTATGCAGGTGAGGGAACAGCAAACAAGCAAGATTCACATTTCTGTGGTTTGTTTATCTGCAACATGAAGAAAGAACCTAGAAGAGGGAACTAATTGGAATTGTTTCATGCTTATAAAAAGGGGGAAAGGAGGAACACAGACAACAACAAATACTCTTATTCAGGTCCCTAACTAGAGGGGTAAGTGAATTACAGCTGTAAAATTAGACCCTAGGCTCCACCCACACATACAGAAAATAAAAGGGTTCTTCTGAATTGTTTGTTTACCATATTTTGAAGAAAATTCTACGACTGTGATTCAGAGCTGAGTGGAGATGATGCATTTTCAATAAGGCCCTTTGTGACGACACTTTCTCTTTGTGCGTCAAACTGTGCTCTTTCTTTAAACAGTCAGTTAAGGCTAGAGACACACTGGTTAGGCTATATTGATTTATTTGCCTGGCAATAAATTAACAGAAGGGTAAAAACAGAAACTCTCAATTTGGGCTAAATTCATACCATGGAAAACGTGTAGGGTTGGCAGACACAGAAATCTGTCCTATGCTGTTCTCTCCTGCTGCATATGTATTTGTTGATGAGCAGGCCTGACAAGGGCGGACAAAATATGTGGCAGAAACTTTATTTAAGACAGACAGGGTCTAAGCTTATCCATTTTTTAAAATTTTTTATCTATGTTGCCACTGGGTTTGAGGCCTAAATTCCCCAAATAATTTGCTCAAGTACAACACTGGCAACACTGTCTGGTAATAAGTGTTTTGTTTATTAGCCTTTACATTTCCCTCCCCAGCCTTTGTAGCAAATTCATTTTTTGGAATTCAAAAATAAATTTCCATTAATAAATCTGAGGAACTACACAAGGTTGTATTTATAAAGCAGAGACATACCAGCAATGTTACTAGGAAACACTAGAGTAAACTTTCAAAACTAGGGGAAAAAAAAAATCTTGTCACGAAATATAACCTACTATGTTCTTTCCCTGTTTTTTAACATGGACATTTTTTTTTTTCTTTCATAAAACAATTTTACAATTTTCAAATGGAATAAATTAAATAAATAGGCCTGGGGGTTACTTGTCTGAAATTCCTCAAACACACAACCATATCCCATCCTACTACAAAAAAAGAAACAAGGACCAGGGGTCACAAATGGAGATTAGATAAAGGGCCATTCAGAATAGAAAATAGGAGGCACTTTTTAACACAGAGAATTGTGAGGGTCTGGAACCAACTCCCCAGTAATGTTGTTGAAGCTTACACCCTGGGATCCTTCAAGAAGCTGCTTGATGAGATTCTGGGATCAATAAGCTACTAACACCCAAACGAGCAAGATGGACTGAATGGCCTCCTCTCGTTTGTAAACTTTCGTATGTTCTTATGTAAATAGGTTAACGTCTGCAGTAATTACTACTGCAGTGTGTCTGAAAATGTAGCGCCTGCAGCTTTCCTGACGGCTGGGTCGCTACTGCCCTTATGATTGTAACACTCATGCATTGATTCCAGGCTTTAATGTATTCAATGGCACACCGACCCGACCTAGAATCACTGTTTGGAGTCGGACTTTTCCATCTGCTCTGAGCAAGCGGGGGTGCATATGCCAGCAAACTAATGGCCACTGAATATGTTTCTATTCACTGTGTTGAAATGATATACGCCACTGCAAAGATACAGTTAATCACGTGACCTGTAGAGGTGTGCTGTAAAAGACAGAGGTGTAAAGACTTTAGAGGTGTAAATAATACAAGAAGGACTTTTTTTTTTTTGTTACTTTGTTGTTTGTTAGCCGGATGGACTTTATGTATCTATATGTAGCAACTGTGCAAGGAGACTGTTGTCGGCTACTCGGTATCACAACTAACATAAAACATATCAAAAAGGTCATTTTTATGTGATAAAATTATACCAAAGGATGAATGCAAAACCATTATTTTTTACTACTATTTCCAAGTTGAATGTCATGCCATAAAATATTATTTAACACATTTTACCTACAAACAGAAATTATGAGAAAGGTATTATATTATAATATTTGAGTTTTACTATGTCTTCCGTGGCTACACCTTGGAGTCTTTCTAAACACCGTCGGTAAATATATATATATATATATATATATATATATATATATATATATATATATATATATATATATATATATATATATAATAAAATAAGAAATGCATGAATAAATGCCCAAGTATATTTTGTGCTTCAATGTAGTTAAAAAAAAATAAATCCATGAACAAGTTACACGTTTTATTCAAAAATACATAACGACAAAAACATTCTTGCACAATGCATTTATTTAGGAAAACTCCCGACCACTGCATTATCCTGGTGAGTCGGTAGTACTGCAGCCTTCTCTTCTCACTGAGAAACTTTTGTCTTAAATGTTACTAGAACGGAGCTTATTTGAACTCCCCTCCCCCAAGTTTGGCGAAACAGGAACAACTTATTTGAAAAAAAAGTTGCACAAGTTTGAAACTAACTTCTTCGGGAAACTTTCTGTGTTTGTTTGTTTGGCGTACGGAGTCCCAGCGCTGTGGTTTTTAAACCAACGTCAACGTGTGTATTTTGTATTTTTATTAACAACCGTGGATGGGTTTTTTTTTGGAGGATTTTGTCGTCTGAGGAGGAGTGCTTTTAAAAAGAAAAGATGATAATCGTTGGATACTCTTACTGATGTTGGTGTGAAATTAATTTGGAGTGGATGTACCACATTATTATGGAATGTGGTCTCAATATATTAAACACGGGGTGAGTCTAAATAGCTATCGTGTCTAAAATATAAAAATAACCATTAAATACAATTTTTTCTCTTATTTGTAGTTGTTCGTTTTGAAAAAAAAAAAAATTGGCCTTGCTCGATTTTATAGTTCGGGAGTAATATATATATATATATATATATATATATATATATATATATATATATATATATATATATAATATAATGTTCGGTTCTTAATCAATGTAAGCATGCTAGTGTATTTATCACTGTTTTGTAAGCATTTAATCGATTGATTTTGTTTTTATTTTTGGTACATTTAGTTACCGGTATCGGTCGTTTAGTAAGAACATTTAGAATTAGTAAAACATTTAAATATTAACATATTTCCCCCTGCTGTTTTGTGTTGGAAATGATTGGTAGAAAACGTGGTCATATTAATACTCTTTTTGTGATTTACCATTTCTTTGTCTGCAGGCTGCGTATTCGGTTATTTCCTTTAAGATTTAAAGAGATAATGAGCAATGTTTGTGCACGTGGGTGAAATCAATGCAGTCGACTGATTGCAACTGATCTGAAACTTTTTGTTTGTAGTTTCACCAACTTTTGTTCTGTGCTTTTTGTTGTGTTCTAAGAGGTACTTCAATCTAACATCGACTGGAAAGAGTCAGTACAGGAATTAGTTTCAGGTTTCTCCTTTTCCAGTTTACTGGTCCTATAGGTGCTACAGTATTCGTGACAACTTGTTAAGAAGGCAGTAGTACTGCATAATGATGTGCATCAGAATTACTGTATCAAATACTACGAGTACCTGATTGTAAATCAAGGCGAGTACACGATCCATTCTGACAGGATGTTCAAGTTGACATTTAAAAGCATTGTGTGTTTTATTGAGGAGGGGGGCTTCATCTTAAAATAAATAAATCTTCGTTTACTTGCGAGGTACTACTGTAAGCTATTTAAAAAAAATTGTAAGAATTGGGCCATACAAGAACACAAAAGGGCACATTCCAAATAAGAAGTTATATGTTTTGTGTCTATTTAAACACATTGAGTTGTGTGTCTTATTTAAATGTTGCTCAGGAGGTGTTGCTATATCTACAGGATCTGAACACAGTTTGGAAGACCTCAAACTACACATTTTCATTGAGTAATCGGTTCCAACCATGTTATAGGGACCATGGTAAAGTAAAAGGTTCTAATAGAGGTTTGTGAAATCAGTCATAAATCATTCCAGATAAATGCAAGGAAAGTAAAGCTGCTCAATAACACCATAAAAAGGAAAAGTATCAATTTATCAAAAGTATCAACTGAGTGTTTAAAATTCTGGATGAACTGTCTGTGGTATGTACAAAACTCCAGCAAGGCATCATGAACTGGGTACAAACAGCGTGTTTTTTATTGATTCCACTCCATAACAGTGGCAGAGATCACAGTCAACAGAGGTTCCACCAAGACCCATTGATGCAATCAGAGGTGGTATTCGTTTTGTGTTTGAAACAAAGTTGTCTCAGTGGATTGGGTTAGTGCAATGGCAGACTAACTCTTCCCATAATGGGGCAACACTTACAAGGCGAATATCTCAACTGGACCAGACACAGAAATTCGAAAGGAAGAGTGGTTTAAATTGGTAGTTAAATCAGAAGATTGAGCTCTGGGTGCCCCCACTGTCATTCCATGAACACCCAGGGCAATGCTGGTGAATGCAGTCGCAACGTTGAGGGACCAGCTGTTTACACAGGCAGAAGTGTTTTTCCCTCCGGCTTAAAAAAAACGAATCAAACTTGGGTGCACACTTTTACTTGATTGCACAAGGTAGACCTAAATAAAACCAAAAGCAGCCCTTGCAGTCCCCTCCGGTCAACACATAATGAAGAATGCTATATAATAAGGACAGTTGGTTGTTTATTGCCTCTAAGTGGTTAAATACACATTTCATTGACTGCAATAAGACACAGCTTCTCAATAAACTCCGAATCTCGTTATTTTTTTTTCTTTTAGGTTTGTGGATGGATTATTTAAACCAGAGAACCTGGATTTTGGGTGGTTGCTGTTTTTGGATCTGAAAGGGGTTACACCTGAAATTTGCAATCTGTTAGCAGTCCAGTTGTTCCCAGAGGGCTCTACCTGCAAGTTCTTCCGATGAGGAAGTGCCACTGCCATTAGGATCTGGGGGCTTTTCAAGGTAATGACTTTTAGGTAGAGTGAAAAAAGAAAATCACCAGATACAGTACTAATTCAGTCAATGTTAAGAGCCTGGTCATTTATGGATCAAGACCACTTTGTTGGTAGTAAGTGGTACCTTCAGTGATCCCTTTTGGCTGACAAGATTAGGAGGCTTTGTGGTCCAGTGGTTGAAGAAAAGGGCTTGTAACCAGGAGGTCCCCAGTTCAAATCCTGGCTCACTCACTGACTCGCTGTCTTTCCGGTGAGACGTTGTTGTAAGTGACTCTGCAGCAGCTGCATAGTTCACACACTCTAGTATCTGTAAGTCGCCTTGGATAAAGGTGTCTGCTAAATAAAGAAATAATAATAAAAGATTCTGTCTACTCTATTGATGTTTAAAATGTTAATGTACTGTTGTGAAGAAAGAGTACTGAATTTGCTTGATTTCCTCCCTGCCATATACTTTCACTAGAAAGCAACGTATTGTTGTAGTAAAGGTAGGGTTAACATGCAAGGCTGCCAATTCCATTCAGTAGTTAAGGGGTGGGGATTGATGTCTTCCCTTCCTCTCGACAGACATCTCTGTGTGGCTCTTAACAGCGTATGTGTCCTCTGGATAGACAGAAGACCTCGGTCTGCAGTTCTGGTAATCCCATATATTCATGTGCAGTCAATTTATTACTGATAATGAAGAGTGAGACAGATTTACAGTAAGAAGTAAGCTAGATGCTGACCCTAGAACCGACAAGCCCTATGGAAAGTGAAAGAGGCTGAGCAAATCAGACTGTGATGTGTGTGTGTGTGAGATCACCATTTTGTGGGAGATCATATTACCAGCAACAGGCTTATAGTGGAGGTGTCTGTGCATACTTGACGTGAGCTTTCCTGTGCAATATTTAGAAGGACATTTTAATTGGTTTAGAATACAATTCTATACTTGTTGGTTACATATATGGATTATTATACCCTGTTGGGGAATGGATGCATGGGGGTGTAGTGGAAATGTGTGCCCATATGTTACACATTATAGAGTTGTGCATCAGATTCTAGAGAATTGGTTATCCAAATATGATAAAACTTGGTTAGGACATTATTTAGCAGAAGTTACTGATACGATATCCGAATCAGTGTATACTGTATGAGCAGAAGCATGTCAATTCATCTGTCTATGTGTGTAAGTCGCACTGTTATTTTTATTTATTTTTTTAAATTATTTTTAATATACTTAGAGACTGTAGGGAACCAATTCAGACGGTTATTTGTTTGCCGTCTTATTCCACTGCTCAAAGTGACTAAACTGACTGAAATGTATTTGGCCAAATCCAGAGTTTTTTTGTAAATTTTACTTTTGGAAGAGTATTGCTATGATTAATTTAAAACTTGGTGAACTCAAGCCAGTTTAACACTACATTTTATAATCATCTTGCAATTCCATTGTGGCTGTATTACTAAAACTCCTATGCTGTCATGTTGCAGCAATATACTGTGTGAAATTTTTGAATATCTTATGTGCCTGCTGCACCCGGTCATTATGCTTTGGGCCATTCCACATCAAATGGACCAGTGTTACCTTTGTTGCTCTCAGATTCTTATGGTCTCGCATTGTGAATTTACCTGAAGAGTTTTAAGAAGCAACCCAAAATATTAACTCTCAAGTCTCCTTATTTTTGAAGTTAGTGGCCTATAATCAGGGTGTGCACGTGACAGATGAAAACAAGCACGGAAAAGGGGCCAAGTTTGAGAAGGCAGATCTTCTAAAGTGTTCAAAATCTCTTCTTGATACTCACTGTGTGAACAGAACTACTCTTTTAGTTTAGTACTGTTTAGGCATACTGTAAAAATCAATTTCCCATTCCCTTTAAATCAATCCAACACATCACTGATCAAAATTGCTGTTAGCAGTATTCTGTTAACCACAAGCATTGTATGACTGTTTTTACCACACTGTATTTAAAGTGCTATAAAAAACTTATGAGACAGTACAGTGGGGAAAAAAAAAAATAAAAAATCAGACCATTGCCAGAACAGGGAGGGGGGTTCAGGGTATCCCCTTTCCTCGAGAAAATGTGGGACAATGATCTGACCTAAATTATTAGTTATATTTTGAAAGAAAACAACAACATTGGTTCATTTAAAATGATATAATTTGCAACTTGAATTAAGAACCCACCAATGAATGGAGTGTGCTTACAATCATATGTTCAGTGACAAACTTCAGTTTTTTTACGTCACCCAAAGTGTGATTTTACATACAAGTCTTATTTTGCAAGTTGCACAATAACTGTCGCAGGTCTGGAGGTTTTAATGTCAATTTGCGGGTCACTTGTGTGGTCTGAAATATCAATTGATTTTAAAAAGGAATTGGAAATGGAATTGGAGTTGAAAAACAGAAATTGACCCTAACCCTGTTGGGGACCATGGATGTTCATGTGATGGAGGCAAATACTGTATAGAACAAAAGTGAGATGACGCCAGTAAAAATTATGTTGTACTTGCGAGGTTTACATGCATCTAGACAGAAAACAATTGATAGAAACAGATAATGAAACAAAATTAGGTTTATGTGGCAATTATCACCTAAACTTTGTATAGCATCTACAGTATGCAGTTTAGCAATGTTTTATTTGTCACCCTCTCTTAAAGATAGTGGTCCCTATGGCAATGGAGAAATAGAATTTAAAAAATCATGTGCCAATGTGAGCATCAAACCCATGCTAAATATGCTGTTAACTGGCTAAAGTAAACTGCAAATCAATTACTAGACCTACAGACATAAACCGGTTAAGTTGTGTTGGAGTAGTTCCTTTTTCCCCTTTTTTGATGCACAGGAGGGCTTATCTTCAACAGAAATGTGACAAAGTAAGCTGTTGAGCAGGGAGGGCTCTTCCTGTCAACTGTTTGAAATCAAAGTGAGTGGACTGCAAGATTTTACTGGTGGAGCATGGGACCTGCATCTGTTACATATCCTCCACTGTCAGCACAGGAAAACCTTAAAACAATTAAAGCCAGACCAGGCCTGATAGCATCACTTCACTAGCAAGACCAATATACACAATACCAGCACACACTATGGCAACAACAAATGATTTACAGCAAGACTAGGGGTGGGTATTGTATTGTCCATTTTCTCCACTTAGACTCCTTATTTATTAAATATCCTGGTATCTCTTACTAGATAATCATCTCCTCTTTATAAATATGCTAAATATTTTAATGAGCAAGACGTCTTGCAAGTAGAATAGTCCCCCGGAATGTTCTCCTTTTTCTAGGAAAGCCGTACAACTCGGGATGGGGAGTTTGTTGCCGGATAATTTCAATGTACGTTTCTTATCGGGTAGCACATGCATTGCTTAAAACAAATGATGGCTGCACAAACAATTTCTTGGGTCGCATATGCAACAAAATTTGATTTCTGACCACTGGAAAGTTTAAGGCCTCGATTCAAACTTGTTTTTGAGTGCCAGAATATGGTATTCTGTTCAATTGTCTCTGTGCCGGTAATTGTTGCTACACACTTGCACTGTAAACTCTTTTTAAACATTTAGCAATGCAACTTGATATGTTGCATACTTTGAGTGCAGGTTTTGTGGAATCCCTTTTTATGATACTAATGGGGGGGGGGGGGGGGGGGGGGGGGGGGGGTAAAACCTTTGTTAATTTCTGGTAATTTTCTTGTGTCGCCCACCACATTAATCAGGTTTTCAGTATAAATGGCCAATATCCCTCAGGCAGTTAATAATGTGCTGCAACTGGCACAGCTTTAAGACATATTTTGCAAATGGTCAGAACTCTTTATTGCCAAGACAATATAACGCAATGCCAACATATCCTGCCAGTGTTTTCAATGCCAGGCCAATAAAGATTTATGCCAGAATAACAGCATGCCAGTTTAGTGCTGTTCCAGTGTCATACCTTGCCAGTGTTGAGTCATGCCGGAAAAAATATCCTGGCCATTTAATACCATGGCATAATAATGGCATTGAAGTACATTAGCATCTGGGGTAATTCAGAGGGACAGGATATAGCTAATGTGTGGTCTGTGAAGGCTATGTTTATTACAGAGCAGAGAGAGCATTTGCATTACTTTTGGAGGATATAGTCTAGGTCTCTGCCTTTTACTTCTCAGACCTAAGGGGAAGGAGTCAGCTGTACATATTAACTTAAGAATTATCTTTAGGTAATATAGGTACATATTTTGCTGACAATTTCAAAGTTTTTTGCTAAGCTTCAATTCTTCTTAATTGTATTGGAATCTACTGGAAGACTAACAGAGGGAAATAATATTTGTATAGGAGCAATAGCAACTGTGGTCGAACACAATTTCTGTTCAGGGACATCCATCAAAGTATTTGGTCAAATACTTCCTTCCTATGCCTCCCTTCAAGTCACCATAGTGTTGGTTTGTTGCACATTGTGGAATGAAGTGTTATTTGGGTTGGCTCTTTTTAAATGACATTCAGAGAATACATAATTCTTATTTATTTATTTATTTTTATAAATTTAGTCGTTGCCAATTATTTTTATTATTTTCTCCCAATTTAGAATGGCCATTTATTTTTTAAGCTCAGCTCACTGCTACCACCCCTGCGCTGACTTGGGAGGGCGAAGACGAACACACACTGTCGTCCGAAGCGTGTGCCGTCAGCCGACCGCTTTTTTTCACACTGCGGACTCAACCTTGCAGCCACCCAAGAGCTACAGCGTTGGAGGACAACGCAGCTCTCGGGCAGCTTGCAGGCAAGCCCGCAGGCACCCGGCCAGACTACAGGGGTCGCTGGTACGCGGTGAGCCGAGGACACTCTGGCCGACGTAACCCTCCCTCCCCACGGGCGACGCTCGGCCAATTGTGCGCCGTCCCCTGGGGGCTTCCGTCCACGGTCGGCTGTGGAATAGCCTGGACTCGAACTCGCGATGTCCAGGCTATAGAGTGCATCCTGCACTCCATGTGGAGCGCCTTTACTGGAAGCACCACTCGGGAACCCAGAGAATACATTATTTTTATTCATTTTTCCAAATTTTCTCCTAATTTTGGAATGTCCAATTATTATTCAATCTGGCTTATCGCTGCAACCCCCAAACTAACTCGGGAGAGATGAAGACGAGCACTCGTGTCCTCTGAAACTTTTTTTCGCTCAGCAAGCCCGCCGTGCAGCCATATTCAGAATTTACAGCATCAGAGGACCACACAGTTCCAAACTGCGTACAGGCCGACCTGCATGCGCCCGGCCAGCCACGGGGCGCTGGTGTGCGGTGAGCCAAGGACTCCCCAGCTGACCTAACCCCTACCCTGCCTGGGCAGCGCTTGGCCAATTCTGTGCCACCCCCTGGGAACACTCATCCATGGTCGGCAGTGGCATAGCTTGGATTCAAACCGGCGATCTCTAAGCTATAGGGCACATCCTGCATTACCGGATGCGCCATTCAGGAGCCCCAATCATTTTGTTTTTGAACATATAAAGCTGTAGATATTTGTGAACTACAATGATTCATAACCATAACACCTGTCTTTTCTTTTTCCAGGTAGCTGGATTTAATTCTATTGTACCGTTGAAGTGCAGCTACAGAGATGGCCACGGCTATATCATGACACAGAGGGACATGGTGAGTCACATTTCCTGCCACAGAAGCATATTGTGTTTTATCAGAAGTTGCTCACTAGCTGCAAATATCCGAAGACTCCACAATCCAAAGTGAGAATGCTTTTATTAAAGAACGGTCTTGAACCACAGTATAGTTTCTAGTACACAACTGTCTTACTCATTCTTGCATGTTGAGAAAAATACGTTATTTCACATGCGAAGACTGCACCATAGATTGAAATAATTGTGTTTCTGAAGAGTTGAACCTTCCCTGAAAAGGGTGTTTCTCTCTCTTCTTGGTAGGGCCTTTGGTCAGTTTCATAAAACCCCTCAATTTCCCCATAGTTTTTTCCCTTTAAGTGTTTGGCTTTAAGACTGTTATCACTGCCTTTTTTTCTAATGCATGAGCCCTTGAAAGTCATCACTGTTTACCAGAAAAAAAAGTTTACACTAAGCATTTGTGGATTAATTAAACCTCTTGTTCATTATCATGAGTAATTTGGTATCTGGAACACCTCCTGAGTATTGCAGTTATTTGTTATGTCTAGGAAGCAGTTTGCTGTAGTACAGTTAAGGAATACTGAGGAGCTGAGTCCAGGAAAGACTTGCACAGCAGTTATGCAGTGTATTAGATTGTCTAATGTATTGATCGAAGGAAAGCAAATGCTGATAGAGAGGCAGAACACTGCTTTGGAATACGCTGCCTTAGAACACAGGACTGTGGAACACAGTGCACTGTTTAAGATGGCTGAGGTACTTAATGTGTACTGTGCTGAAAGCAAGGTGTTTCCTGAAATCAGTCAAGGTCAACATGGATATACTGGAATAATGTTTGAAGTCTGTAGCAACTGAGTATGGATTCTGTAGGTTCACCATTGAGCTAATCATGTAGCTACTGTAAAAGACGGGAACATTTGTTTTACATATGAGATGACTGGTATTATTTAGTATACTGCATGTTTTTGTGAGTATCAGATTGTGGAGATATATTGTTGTGTCTCTGTCTGTACATCACTCCATCGATGCCACTCTTTCATTTTAAAACATCTCTCGAAGACAGTAAGTTATTCCACATATTGTACATCAGTCATTAAGCATCCCTGTAAAGGGAACTTGTATGAGTTTGTGAACCTGCTGCCGCACCTACTTATGCTAATGTTTCATTATTCAGATGTTTTGTGTTGTGGAAACTCTGCAGGCATAATCTAAAGGCATCGTTCACTTTGGCCTGCGACCTAAGATGGCCACCATATTGGGGTCACGTGACTGGTTTCGGGATGATAAGGACCCAGTGCTTAGAGATATTGGCTTAATACTTGTTACACATATGTGTTCTGTGATTCTTTTGGTCACAGTCGATAGTGGGAGTAATTTTCCTATAAAAATGAACCCTTTCACTGCTTTAATCTCTGGCCATGTGAATGATACAGACCACATGGTTTGACATAGAGTACCTACACAGTTTTACTTCATGTTTACAAATCATTTGATTGA
Source organism: Acipenser ruthenus (assembly GCF_902713425.1). Taxonomy (NCBI): domain Eukaryota; kingdom Metazoa; phylum Chordata; class Actinopteri; order Acipenseriformes; family Acipenseridae; genus Acipenser; species Acipenser ruthenus. Next base: position 48,240,657 of record NC_081196.1, on the reverse strand, counting down.
AAATGACATTAGAGTATGCTCCTGGGGATGCTTTATTTTATAGATATCCATTTCTAGTTTTAAAACACTTAACCATGATACTAACACCTCAGTTGCTTAACTAATTATATTATATACCACACATTCAGTTTTCATTCACTTGTGGGCAGTTGCACAGTTTCGGATGTGGGTAATCATTAGGAATCATTACGTTTTTACTTGAGCCTAGTATGTCAACCAATTGGGACTGTAATTCAGATATAAATAATTTGTCCACCTTTCTTGATAGGGGAGAAATGCTCATAAAATACTATGGTGTCGGACATACTCAGACAAACTGACTTTTTCATCTTATAACACTATACATTTGTTAATAAAAAAAAAAGTAAGTTTTAAAAGTTGAGAGGTTCTGGAGCATTTGGTCTCCTTTAGTATTGAGAGCAGTGGGGGATGCCTGGTTGCATAGAATTGTGGTTTGTCCTTTTATGGATCTTCGTGGATTCTATTGCGATGCCTTTTTGTTCTTTGTTTTCTTAGACAGAAAACAAAAAACGTTCTGTTTGTAGATTTTAGTGTTTGTTTCTTATTGTTATGTTCAAAACATTAATAAATTAAGATTTGTTTTGTGTGTACTTTAACATTAAGTCCTGTTTTTATAAAACTAGAGATAATTACCTTTGTAATTAGGATGATCTTGACTGTGAGGTTGCCTAATTTGTGGAACTGCCATTTATTAAGTGGTTTTCTTTTTGTACTTAAAGATGAAGTTCCAGTTACATAATTATTTGTATAAGAAATACATAGTCTTCTGTTAAAGTATCTCATACAGTAGTTCCATATTGTAGTGGTTTTGGTTTTAATGTATAGTGTTTGTGGGGCTGGATTGTACTTGTTGAATGTTTGTATTTTCTCTGTTAAACTGGCATGTATGTATTATTTATTTATTTATTTATTTATTTATTTATTTATTTATTTGCAGATGCCCTTATCCGGGGCAATTTACAATTGTTACAAGATATCACATTATTTTTACATACAATTACATTATTTTTTACATACAATTACCCATTTATACAGTTGGGTTTTTACTGGAGCAATCTAGGTAAAGTACCCAGCAGCAGTGTACCCCACCTGGGATTGAACCCAAGACCCTCCGGTCAAGAGTCCAGAGCCCTAACCACTGCTCCACACTGCTGCCATAAACATGATTTAGTCTTAACAGTTATGTGAGTACAGGTAAGAAGCAGCAGCTTCTGGCTGATTCATTAATCTCATTCTGTTTTTGTTTGGTAGCAACAGTTTCAAGCTCGTTTTGTCAAACTTCTTTAATGGTATTACAGGGATGTAAATAAGACTTGCATTGCATAGCACTTATAAGACACACCTGAGTCTGTTGCCTATACACTGGAGCTAATCAACCTGGAATGGGTTTACTGCTATGCAATAGGAGTCTTATTTCCATCCCTGGTGTTGGATATTCGAGTGTGTTTTGTGTGTTTTGTTATCTTAAAGTTTTCTAAATGTTTTCTATTTTTGCAGCTGAAAACAGTCTGTCTGAGTGATCAAGTGATTTTTGCTGTTTATTATTTTCGCAGATTCAAGCTGCAGGGAACTGTAACCCCAATAATGCCAATAAACAGCACATCAGGGACTCTAATATTCAGTGGCTACTGGCTTATTTTGAGATTTGGTCTAGGGACAGTGTGGAACATTTAGAATGTAATTGACAACCGCACGACATTATGCAGATTTTGTTTTGTTTTGCATTTCTTTTCCTGCCCAGTGAAAGTGTTGGATGCCGACTCGCTTGGCAATCGTTTCTTCAGTTGAGGATGTAGACGCTCTCCTTTGTTTTGTCTGAAAAGGGAGAATATTAGTATGCACTCTTTAATTGCCATAGCATCTACTTGACCTTTTTAATTACAAAAAAAAATAAATTACAGACAAGTATATCTGAATTTCTGGTTCCATAATTTTTTTTATTTTTTATCTGGCTTATGCACGTAGCACATTGTTGCTAAGTCTGCCCAATAAACCTCCTTTTATAACTAATTGATGTGTAGGAGCAAAGCGCTGCCTTTTGAAACCTGCTTTTTTTAGAAATCAAACTGCAGGACTTTGCTCAGGTTGGTACCTTAACAACTGTTAAATGTACAGTATTTATTTATTTATTTATTTATTTTTTTACAAATATTAACAGTGCTTTACCATGGCTAGATTCTTCGCACAAATGTGTTTATTAGTGTCATTATTAAGTGGTTATTGTTTCAGGTACTTTTAACAAGCATATAAAACTAACCAGTGTTTCCTATAGGCAACTGTACAGGATGTTGTAAAATACAAATAACATTGGAGTATGCGTGTTAAGTAATGGAGGCTGAACACATTTGCTCACCATTTCTCCTTTATTTTTACAATTGTTTCAGATAGCTAGCAGTGGAAGGCAGTCACCCTGGTTCTATGGTTTGTGTTTAATTGTTTCAGATAGCTAGCAGTGGAAGGCAGTCACCCTGGTCCTGTGGTTTGTGTTGAGTTCTGTGTGGTATGTGAGCCTTTGTCCCAGATCAGCCAGGGCTACACTTCAAAATAGGATTTGCATAATACTAGCAATAAATGGACGATCTTTCCTTTTTTATTTATTTATTTATTTTTTTTAAGCTACCGGTGTGGATGGTTTAGCTGGAGAGGGAGTGCTGTTTTTCTACACAATGCCAAAGAGCTGTGGCTGTTTTGCTAGCTCAAGGACAAAATATGGGACCCTTTTCACTTGAAAAATATGAATCTGCACTTGTTCAGTAGCCTCTGAATCTTGTGCTAGAAGACTGAATGACTGAACTCTAGCCTGGAATCATTTTCGGTAGATATTGGTTAAATTGGAAACTGGGTAAAATGTTTCATACATATGAATCTTGCACTGCTAGTTCTTTTTAAACTAATCACCGCTACAGATTTGTGTTATGATTTTATTTTTATTTATTTCTAGTAGTAAATTATATTAATAAACTTTTTTTTTTTTTTTAATTGATTACTTCATGGGTGAAAGTTTTCCGTCTGTATACAGTTTTATAAAATTGATATTAGGTGAACTGGGCATACATGTAAAATGTTTCAGTAACATTTCAAAAACTATGTTTGTTAACTAGCCTCGTTTGTGATTTTGTCAGGTTGATCCATCTGGTAAAATGACAAGTTCTACAAAGTCAAGTTCAATTTTGCTTCTGAAAGTGGTCCAAAATGGCTCAGAATGCATCTGAGGGCATGTACAACCCCAGAGCCCCGACCAAAAGATTGATTTTGCCCAGGATTATCACAGAATGATAATTGGCCACTTTCACCCATGTTACTTCTTAGATCTATCAGTGTTTCACTAAGTCCTGAAAGAAGAGGAGGAGGGGGTTCATATTTCCAAACTGTGTTTTGTGTTAGTTGTGCAGTTTATACTGTATCCTGCACGTTAGTTCACAAACTGCTATGCAGTTGCTCCCCTAGTAAAAGCTCTGCCTATTGTCAGGCAGTGTGAGTTCTGTTCATGAGGTGCCGATCTTGGCTGGGGAGCCACAGGGAGTGCTGCATTAGCTTCAGCAGAGTTGGGAGAAACGTTGGCTGGGGATATAGCTCGCCTCATTCCCAGGCAGGGCCTCGACTCAACGGTTCAGAAGCATGTTAACATACTCTGCTTACTGTAGAACAGACGGGTGAGAATAGACAAACTGGCTTGGCCACGAGAACATTGCCTGTTGAACCATAATACTGATCAGGAAATACGTTGCAGTGGTGAGTGGTGAATCGGGAAGTTAACTGGAGGTAAAAGTTGATTTAGATTTTAAAAAATAAATAAAAACAAAGGATGCTATTCATGCAACTGGTCCAAAAGCCTAGGTTTAAAAAAGACTGTTTTTAGAGGCCTCTGTTTCTTTGTGATGTGCTAACAGTGACAAGAGTCCGTTGAAAGCAGATAGCTGTTGCTATAGTGATGGTAGGCCACCTTTCCTTTGTCAGCTTCAAAACAAATAAAACATTCACTTGCCTTTTAAGAGCCCAGTGTTGCTGGTTTATTTTTTCTGGCTACTGAAAATTCGAAATAATTTTAAATAAGTGCAATTTGGCATGAATTCCCTGGGTTAAAATCACCCCCTGAGGAGGAGGAGGAGGAGGAGGAGGAGGAGGATGATGAATCATTCTGATACAGACTGGCAGTACCCCCTGCTGGGCTGTTACAGACTTCATTTTACAGCATGAAGAAACACTGCTAGTGGATGTTGTTTAACACTAGTCTGCTTTGATAATGATCAACCCTTTACTTCCATGCTGCAGGGTTATTAGTCGCCAAACTAGGAGTGCGAGTGAGGGTCCCTTGAGACTGACCTAAGAGTGTGAGTGAGGGTCCCTTGAGACTGGGATTTCAGTGCAAACATTTCATAGAAAAAGGGTTTATTGTTGAGTTTTCTGCTTTCAGCCTCATGATCACTGAGGGTGTGTGCTGAATTTCCATAAAGCATTGGTTAAGATTTCAGAAGAACTTGGTTTCTAATGGTAACTACTGTATGCACTTGTACTGTGGATACTGTAAGTAACTGGTTTTACTGGGGTTAATGGGGGAGAGATGGTGGTCAGGGGTGGGGTTCTGAATTATTATACCTGTTCTTTCATTTATTTGATTTTCTCGTGTAAAGTTAATCCTTTGTCCCTGTCTGATCACAAAAGCAGAGTTAGGTGTCAGTGTAGCACATTTTAATGGTTTCACAGTCACGTGATAGATAGTCCTTAACCTATGTTATGTGTCGGAGTGCATATCCCTGGATATGAAAATACTGGAAGGGGAGGTGTTCCAGGCCACACCTGGAACACATTTTTGATAGAACTATGTAGGGTGGCGAGATAATACCGATATACCGGTGTGCTGCAATATTCATCAGGCAATACAATATCCAGTATTTGAACAACACAGGCATTTTTGGTTTAACCGATTCAGGGAAACGTCTACTGAAAAATGTTGGCTATTATCTCGTGAGAATCACTTCCTGCGAGCAGTGCTGACACAAAAGAAAATATGGCAGAAGCACACAGAGATTTTGAGCTGCTTAAATTCTGCAAAGCAAAGTCACATGTGTGGAATCTAAAAAGCATGGCTGTATAGCATCAAACATTGCGGTATGTTGTTTATGCAAGGCTGAAGTAAAATATACTGGCGGTACCACCACCCTTGCATACAGTGGTGTAGACCTACATCTTAAAGTACCGGAACGCCAATTAAAATATAGATTTTTCTAAAACAAATTATATGAATTCACGTTTTATTTGTTAACATTTAATAGGTAATGCATGCAACTTTTAGGCTTCTCCCCCATGATCAGTGCAGCCAGATTTGGCTTGTTTTGAAAGAATTTAGCAGGTAAATGTTGTCTTTGGTGGTTTTGTTATTTTTTGGCTGTTTTTATCATGCATGTTTTTTTTTCTATTCCTTTCGATTTATGAGGTCGTCTCCAGCACAGAACTGCAGTCACCACAATGCCCTGTATAGTATATCATGTGTTGTCCCTCCGGTCCTTTATCTGGAGCTCTGCATCCAGTAAATTTACGAATTAGACAAACGCTCAGTTCTTTTTTTATTTGTCGCCAATTTAAGAACTGTGTCGGTGCAATTAATTGTTTTAACATCTATTTTTAAAGACTATCTGCTGACAGTTCTGGACAATGTAATGTTATACTATATTCTGAATATCCTTATACTATGGGCATTATACTGTAGTTCCTGGCGATAGTGCATTATTAGACAATTATTATTATTATTTATTTCTTAGCAGACACCCTTATCCAGGGCGACTTACAATCGTAAGCAAATACATTTCAATTATCTAGTTAACCTACATTTAACAGAATATGTGTTTATAAAGATGTGATATATTACCACCGTAATTCATCTCCGGTACCAATGACTTACCTCATACATGGTTTTTGTGATGAGGGTACATCCATTCATGATATTTATTATCTTACATTCAGCATGATTCTCATGGGACTAAAAATCAGGTGTCCTCAGAGTCGGTCAAAAGCAGAGGATGTCTAGTAACCTCCCAGACAGATTAGTTTTCATGAAGGAAAGTCAGTAAATTCAAAATGAAATGTGATGTGCATGATTTGTAAACAGTGAACCGGCTCTAAATAACTCATTTTGTTGTACCTTCTTTTCCAAAGGCTAGAATAACCATGTAGTCCCTTGAGTGATATGTATTTGTATACATATCTTCAAATGCACCATTCAAAGCATCCATTTTTTAAGTCGCCAATAAGCTAAAAGCATTATTTTGACTTGTCTTTTATAATGCATCACTACAGGAGAGAAGATGCTGCATCTTAATAGACTTTACCTCCTTTAGTATAGTTTAGGCCATCAAATTCACATTCCTTCTAGGGCTGGAGGCAGTTTTTACATGATCAGAAGTGAAATTGCTTTAGTTTAATTAACCCTTTCCCACACCACTGATGTCTGGAGATGACTATAGCATGTAGAGCAAACATGGAAACCTCTGGGGGATTCTTGCAATGCAAACAGCCTGCGGAGACTGCTCTTTCCTTTTCCCATCCCTTCTCCCATTCTCTCCCATTGCTGCCCCTGTGGGCTGTGGTTTCAGACAGACTCTATGTACTCTGGGATTGTTTACCATGTCTGTTGGGCCAGGCCCTGTGTATCATGCCTGGCTGACTAATTGATAATGAAGGTTGTTGGCTCTTCGACTGTCAAGAACCGCTGCAAGCAAGAGTCCTGTAAAAAAGCTGTGGTTCTTTATTTTTAATGTATTGCTAGTTCTGAACTTACTGCTGGTGCTGCTGTTACTACTACTTAGGAAGCCTAACAGTCCAGGAGAGCGTGCCTATTATTCAGATTTACAGCTTTCCTATTGGGTTCTTTTGATCGGAATTTATAGTGCATATACAATTATGGCTCCAGCGATATGGGCACAATTGTTGGTTGTGATTTATTAAAATTTGATTCCCTTGAATACATTTATTTCTACCAGTTGGGAAGGTGGTTGGCTAAATGCAATGTCAATCAATACCTTTGGCCACTCCTGAGACAATTGGTATAAATAGGCTTTTTGGATCTGAATGTAATTGCTGCCACAAAACCCAGTTAGTGGCGATAATGTTACAAAGGAGCCGCTGTCACATTCTCACAGCCTCACATTTTACAGGCTATTAGTTGTGGCTTCATATTTGCAGGGTTATTCATGTGATGCATGCATAATGTTACTTTGACACTGACCTGTCCACCAATACGGTTTTCATGTTAGGTGTTGTTGGTTTTATATGATAGACAGCGCATTTTGAGATATTGTCCTCATTTTTGGTATGTGTTCTATGACTCTCTCTGTCAAGTTCAATTACATCGTTTTGCCCTCTACCCATATCAGTGATAACATGCTTTTCACAAATTCTCTGCAATGGGTGTACCAAAAGAGTAACCACAAGTATTTTGAAAATAACTTGTGAGTAGTTTATTTATAAAACACTTTGAGGTACCATATATTAGGCATGCCCCAGTTGTGGTTTTTGGGGCCGATTTTCAGATACCGATATTCCATATCAATGATTGAAAGCGTTTTTTTTTTAAACCATTATTAATACAATTTGTAAACCATCACTTGAAACTGTACGTACCACTTTTCTACTTATTTTATGTATTTAGATAAATTATACAATCTGCCTAGACCCCAGGGCTTCCGCCATCTGCCAACATGTACGATGTAACTGCAAGAGTTTGTAAATATAGTGACAATATAGTTTGGTTTCACGTTTAGTGAAGTGATTGTTTCTAAAATTAAGTAGGCCTCTGTTGCCTTATGTGGATTTACTATGGATATGATATTGAATAGGCTTTTTGAAATTTCATGGGTATGGGGCTGAAGATATACAGTAGAGTCAATTATCCGAACTAATTGGGGCTGATACTAGTTCACATAATTGATTTGTATGGCTAATTGAACCAGTATTAATAACAATTACTGTACCTTTTAATAATGTATAGGATAAAGTTAACATACACATGCACTTAGTACACAAGTACCTACTGATGATATATAGCGAGTAACCTATTCTATCACACTAAGCATACAAAATTACAAAGCTTTACATATCATTAAATTAATGCAATTCAGTAAAATGAACACCTTCTGCACAGTTAAAGTAATGAAATACTGTAATTAAACGTACCATATACCAAACTTTAAAAATCATCAGAATACAATTCAGTACAACTTTGACACATTACAGAACTTTAGGAATCATTAAACTTCAAAAATTCAGTAAAATGTTTCTATACTTTGATACATGCTGTTAAGGCATTGTAATACAGTGCAATTGAAATGAATAAAATAAAAGTTCTTAGTTGCTCAATAACAGTCAGGATCTAGTAGCGAAATAGAAGAAAACATTTTTTATTTTTTAATTTAGTAGTCGCCGATTGATTTTTTTTTTTTATTTATTTATTTTTTTACCCCATTTTTCTCCCAATTTGAAATAGCCAGTTGTATTATTTTAGGCTCAGCTCACCACTACCACCCCTGCGCTGACGCTGGAGCAGCGAAGACAAACACACACTGTCTTCCGAAACTTGTGCCGTGAGCCGACCACTCCTTTTCACTCTGCAGGCCCGCCATGCAGCCAACCAGGAGCTACAGCGTTGGAGGACAATGCAGCTCTGGGCAGCTTACAGGCAAGCCCGTAGGCACCCGGCCAGACTACAGGGGTCACTGGTGTGCGTTGAGCCGAAGACACCCTGACCGACCTAAGCCTTCCCCACCTGGGCGAGGCTTGGCCAATTATGAGCCGCCCCTTGGGAACACTCGAACCGGCGACCTGCAGGCTATAGGGTGCATCCTACACTCCACGCAGAGCGCCTATACCGAATGCACCACTCGGGAGACCCCTAACTGCAACAATGTAAAGCACACAATCCTCCATCTAAGGTTTTGGTGGTCTGAATAATTCTTTAACTTTCATTTGCCTCGGTCTGCTGGTCCTTTTTTTTTATTGCAGCTAAATCTCATAGCAGTTTTAGCAGCAGCAGCTGTGTGCGTAATACACCACACGTAATTCATCACGTGATTATAGGCGAGTTCAGTTGATTATTGACTCTCTACTGTATAGATAATAAATAGGGCCCTTTATGAAAAATTGATCAATGCAGAACATAACCACGTTATAAAATAAAAATAAAACACAGCTAGGGCTCCCGAGTGGCGCATCCAGTAAAAGCACCCGCGTAGAGTGCAGGATGCGCCCTATAGTCTAGATGTCACCGGTTCGAGTCCAGGCTATTCCTTTGCCGACCGGGGACGGGAGCTCCCAGGAGGCTGCGCACTATTGGCCGAGCACCGCCTGGGGGGAGGGAGGGTCAGGTCAGTCAGGGTGTCCTTGGCTCACCACGCCCCAGTGACCCCTGTGGTCTGGCCGGGCGCCTGCGGGCTTGCCTGTAAGCTGCCCAGGGCTGCGTTGTCCTCTGGTGAGTCTGCAGTGTGTAAGAGAAGCGGGCGGCTAACGGCGCATGCTTCGGAGGACAGCATGTGTTCATCTTCACCCCTCCCGAGTCAGAGCTGGGGTGGTAGCGGTGAGCTGAGCCAAACAAAATAATTGGACACTACTAAATTGGGGAGAAAATAACAAAAAACGAATTGGCGACTACTAAATTTAAAGACTCTATCAAATGTCCAGATTCCAATAAATTGTTATATTAACTTTTACTGTTCAGGGATTGAGGCCAGAAACAGGAAATCCATTAAAAAGAATATCTCCTCTTCTGTTGAGGAATTACATATTTGTGCCCTTGAGATCAAGATATCAAGGAAATTTGAGTAAGTGTACTGTAAATGAAAACCTGGGTCATTCTACCAATAGAGTGCCTTTTGCACCTTGTAAAAATTTAGAAAATCATTGTGTATTTAAAAAAAAAAAAAAGTGTGTTAGCATAAAAAAACACTTTTGCCGTGCTTAACAACAAAAAAACCTTTACATTTAAAAGCCACAAATTGCTGTTTAAACTATATTTTGCGTCGACTCTTATGGACAAATAAGTTAGTGTTAGATATCAACATAATTTTCACAAAATATTCAGGATGGATCATTTTCTTCACTTTTGCCAGTCAATAAAGCAAGTTAGTTTATTACAAAACACAAAATTAAATATTTTGGAGAAATATATTTGAAAGTAACATAGTTGACAACACAGTATCAGTGTTGACAAAAGTAACATTTGACAGGACGATAAGTGCAGCAGTTATTTTGTTAATTTCTAACATGGTCACACAGATATAGAAGTCACAAATGTCATTGTAATACAGTCCTACAAATGTTAGCATTTATAAGTTGCAGTAGACAGAATGTTTATTGCAAAACACACACTGAATTTTGGAAACTAAGCCAGGAGCTGTTTAACTATGCAACTGCAATACAAGAAGATAATTAACAATGTTTTTTTTTTTTTTTTTAAACTATACAACTGCAATTTTTTTATACATGTAGATCTTAACTGTGAGGGGCTGTATGTATTATCAGTGTTAATGTAGAATACAAACTTTAATGTTAACAATACACATAATGTAACAGCACTGTTAACAAGCAAATTCAAAATGTAACATTTTGAATGTAAAGTTCAAAATCAATATTTAGATGGATAGAAAATAAAAATGTTCAATGAATAAAATTGAGATATCTATTACAAAAGTATTATTATTATTATTATTATTATTATTATTATTATTATTATTATTATTATTGTTATTATTATGAATATTGCCAATATGCAACCCATCAGCAAATTCAAATATTACAAAATTATTTTAACAGTGCATTCAGCAACACAAATTCTGTCAGTAAAAGCAAGATGTAACACACTGCACACATCAGCAATATGTTACTGTTATCAAAGTGGAAGAGCTCAACAATGTCTTCAACAAATATGGCCATAAAACAGTCCTGGGGATCCCATGTGTCTGCTGGTTTTTGTTCCAACTGGGCTCTCAATGAGTTAATTGAACCCTTAATTGAATTAATAATTTGCTTAATTAGACTTTAACAGTTTAGCTTATAAAGTTGGAAATTTCAAGTTCCTTGTACAATTTTATATGTAACTCTCCATTGAAGAAATAATTTAAAAGCTCTGATTAGACAAATTATTAGTTCAATTAAGGGTTCTATTAAGTAATTCTGGATCTGCATCACGGCGTGCACGGTAGCGCCATTGTTTTTCTGCAGCAGTAAGTGTGATTGATCTAAATCTACCTGTAAATAAAGGTATTTATGGTTTTTAATCAGTTGACTTTTAAATGCAATTAAATTTATATATATATATATATATATATATATATATATATATATATATATATATATATATATATATATATATATATAATATATATACATACACTGCTTAGACACATACCTGAAGATGTTTCCCGTATCTTCCTTCTTGATGACAGTCACATAATGAAAATCATGTGACTCGTGGAATAATCCATTATTCTGAAGGGGGGACTTCTCTGTGGTAACAGGGTTGACAATGGATTTAGGGACAGTGCTAAATATTTTCATTTGTGTATAAGAACTACTTAATACTTTATGATGTATTAATTACTTTGAGTAGAATCAGTTATTTTATACAAAATATGGCATTGGGACAAAAAGGCACTCTCTTGGTAGAATGACCCACCTATAAATAATGTATTTATACTTCTGAGTTCTCCTGATACAGTATTGAAAAAAACTTCATTTTTAAATTCCTGTTGTATGTATTCACAGGGATGTAAGGGTTAAATAAATGTCAGTAGCCATCAACAGCATTGTGTTTATTAATCTGTTAATACGTACTTTGTAGTAACAGGACGAGCAATTCAAATGGTTAAAGTAACAACAAAACAACAACAGGAAGTTTGAACAACAGAACCCAGAAATATTTGACAGAACACTTAGAGAGACTGCGGCATCACACCACTAACAATTATACAATTTGAAAAAAGAAAAAAAAAAGCCTGAAGGTTAATCGATTAAAATATATCAGCTTTATTTTTCAAAGTGTATCCTCGTAAGTGCTGTGATGTCAATATATGTAGAAGGCCAAGCTTCAGGGCCAATGCAGTTTGCTTTTAAACAAAGGGTCTGTATTCACCCCTAGAAGGAAATCTTTTGATTTAGTACCGTGATGCAGTGATAGTATATGGTGTATGAACCAGTTCTGGGGGGAGAACGTACATAATTGAAAGTTGTGGATGTTTATTGTTAACTATTAAACTAATTTGTTTGGCTTTTCTTGAATAGCAAAAATACGTCTTTTTCTTTGGTAAGAAAGTTATTGTTTACATTTACATATAAGAAGATTTGTCAGACTGTTGTGTCACTGTATGTAATAACCTCTGTTTCTTTAAATGTCCACACAAACAAAAACAGATGGGATATGAGTCAGTTTCTTTTATTTTCTGTCGCAGTATTTGGCTCACCAAGTACACTTAATTTGGAACAGCCCAGGGCTGATTCTCACAGCTTCAGATCAATCTGAAGTTCAAGTCTCAGCTACACCAGCTGTGTGTGTGTGTTTGAGGAGAAAATATAGTTCTTGTAAATTTAAGATATAAAGGCCTTTCCCTGCCAGTATGTTTTTATTTTGTTATCCTCTATTGAGGCTACAGTGGGGGCTTCTACAGTGGCTCCAAAAAGTCTTATTACTCTATCACTACTGACCATTACATATGGATGATTTTCTTTTCTTTTTAGCAAAACACATAAGTATATTATTGTTCATATTATTTATGTAGGTATATTGCAATTAAAAAGACATAGTTGAATTTTCCTCCCTGTGACTTAACACAATTTTCCTCCCTCTGATTTTGAACAAGTTTCCCCTTTGTGATTTTTTTACATTTTTTGTATTTATTTTTTTGTACAAATGTCCGTGCCACCATCATACTGGTTTTCTTGTATTCCTCTTCCTTCTGCTACCGCACACATCTTCCCATCAAGCTAGTGAGAGAGAGAGCTTGTATTTTTAGAACTGGGCCCACTGGGCATGCTTCTTTTTGTTGTTTTGTCTAACATAGGGTCATTTTCTGGCTTCACGCCCCTTCAGTCACTGGCATGATGTCTGTTCTTCACTATCTGGGCTCAGAAATCTGACAAATTCTTTGGTGTGCTTGGTCTCTTGTGTAATTTACACCTTTTTCATGTTAACGTTACTAAAAGCAAAAGGAAGTAAGTATGTATATGTATCTATTACTTTAGAGTTTTATATAGTGAACCTCTTGTGATGAAGAATACAGAATATAAATAGCAATGAAATTAACAATTTGAAAAGTGACTTTGTAAGTGTGACAGGCAGATACAGTACTGTCCACACACCACAGTAATACAGAGGTTCAAGACAATTGGATAAACGGTTCTCTAGATGTGGTATATGTAAGTGTGACACACAGATTGTTCATTAATTGCTGCTGGAAAACATCCAGGCTGGTTTAGCACGGACCTGGTTGTTGGCACTAGGTGATTTATGTTTCAACAGCGTATTTCTAGAAATTAGAACTGGCTGCAGGACAAGTGCAGCCCCTTCCCCTTTAACTCGTTCCATTTCTTTACAATACATTTTTGGGGGTAATAAGTGCAGATTCTAGTGAATTATCTGCCTTTGTGGATTTCAGCATTGCAAAACCAAGTGTCTTTTTGTACGCGAGAGATACCTGACTGTCATCCTAAGGACTTCAAACAAGATTTCTAATGCATGCTTTTCAATGCATTGATTGCAAGTTCTTGTTTTGCCAACTGTACTTGTTATATTTTTTTAAATCGCCAGCCCAAAATCTATAGGTGCTTAGAGAAAGAAACACTACTGTATGTCCCCACGTAAGAGGAGAAGGCTGACCGTGTAGACTTACTGCACAACATGTATTTTAACCCATAAAGTGCTATCCTTTGTCTAAATCCAACATGATCTGTTGCCACATGACAAGCCTTAGCCATTTATTATTATTATTATTATTATTATTATTATTATTTATTTCTTAGCAGACGCCCTTATCCAGGGCGACTTACAATTGTTACAAGATATCACATTATTTTTACATACAATTACCCATTTATACAGTTGGGTTTTTGCTGGAGCAATCTAGGGTAAAGTACCTTGCTCAAGGGTACAACAGCAGTGTCCCCCACTGGGGATTGAACCCACAACCCTCCGGTCAAGAGTCCAGTGCCCTAACCACTACTCCACACTGCTGCCCTAACATTCTTTTAACATTCTGATTGTTAGTTAACTTCTAATCGGTGTATTTAATTGTCTTTTTACTTTGTAGTGTGCCCGAGGGATGTAAGGGCTCCTGGGGAGAGACCAGGCACACATACAAAGAATGCTGGAAGTGCAAGAAGAGAGATCAGCACACTTCAATAAGAAAGAGCGAGCGAAAAAGGAGCACGACGAGGCGAAGGACGGCCGCGAGAGCCGCAGTGTTTCCCAGAGGAACCCCCGGACTGTGCAGAAAGCCCACGCCAGCCCACACCAGCACTTGAGTCACTCCTCTGTCTCCTCGGGATCTCCGTCAATGCATTCCAGTAACCCCAAAGTGAGGAACTCCCCATCAGCAAACACTCAGAGGTAAATAGCTCTTCACTGGCTTTTTGTGCTTTTTTTCTTTTTAAAATATTATCATTTATTGAATTTTTTCTCTCAACTAAAATATCTTAAATGTATATACACTTTTACTGATATAAGAAGTACTAAGAGTATGCTTATTTGGGCTACAGGAAAAAAAAAAAGTTTAAGTGTAAAGGAAGTTGGTACCACTATATAGCGATGGCCAAACGTTTTGCATCCCCCTATGGAATTAACAAATTTTGCTTCATAAAGTCGAATGAAACCTGTTGAAAAATGTTACGTTAACATATTGAATTACATACCGCTTTGTAGTTTTCCATGTACTTAACAAAAACTGACAAATTGAATAATGTGACATTTCGAAATCTAACCTAAAGTACTGTACTACTGTTATGGCTTCCGGTAGACTTTTGAGAGAATCATTTTGTAGCTTCTTTGATTTTACATGATGTTAAATAAAACATCCGAATTATGTTCACATAGTTTATCTTTTTATTTATTTTGTCTCAATCCTTAAATTCTAGGTGTTGCAAAACTTTTGGCCATAGATGTAGATTAAACCTTGGGAGTGTAACTATACTGATCTGACGACAAGATCTTCTTCCTGATTTGTGCAGAGTGCACAGAAAGCTAAACACTCGCTGTTTCACTTGCCTGTCATCGGGTGGAAATATTTCAAGCCCGGAAATGTATTTCAAAACCCTAGTGAGTATGTGTTGGGCCTAAGGTGTGAACTGAGCAGCACATGTAGTAACTGCTTTCACACCCTTTATCAGTAGGGAGTCCACAGTGCTAGATTCAAGCAGCCTCTCTGCTCTCAAAGGATTAAAAAAAAAAAAAAGAAACGCAAAGAGGATGTTACATTGCTGTACTGTAATATCCAGTGGGATATCATGTGTATTTCCTTTACCTTGAAGACCTGTCTTCTCATCTACTGTATGTATGTACGTTGCTGTTGGTATGTCCCTCTGTATGTATATAAAGATGCAATTGTTTTCCAAGCAGTTGCTTGGAGTAGAGATGTGTTACTGACACTATACAGGTATAGAAAAGGTAACCTCCCCTGAAACAGACTGCTATTGTCATTATTGCAAAATCCCTGGGTTATCCTTCTGTACAGTTACCATTTCTAGGACCCAACATGCAATGCACTTTATACACAGTAATTTGGTGTGTGTATATATAGTAGTGGTTGATTCAAATAAATATTTCGGTATAGCTTTATTCTGTTGGGTGGTATCCTTTTGCACGAATGAAATTCTGCCCCACCACCCCGAATGCTATATCTTTGTGTGCGGAGTATTTACATCACGTTATATTTGCAGAGTGTCTCTGTACATAGAAACTGAGTTTCATCACTGTGGACAGGTGCGGCTGCCAATAGATGGCTGCTTCTTGTGTGAATCAGATAAATCCTGACAACCATGGGCTGTTTGTGTAAGACCGGGCCAGGCTTGCATTTTAACCTCTACTGTGTCAACAATATATTTTTTTATCTAGTTCAGCGTGAAGTGTAGCTGGGGGGAAGTTTATATTGTGTAAAAGCTGTGTGTCGGCAGTGTTGAGATATGATTTATGGCAGGGTTTCACATTTTTTGTGGGGGTGGGCAGGTGTAGGTGGAGGGTTTATTTCATTATTCTTTGAAAATGCTTTACCACAGTCAATAAACTGACAACAAATTAAAAAGAATAAAAAAAGGTAATCATGACAAACAAACAAACAAAAATAATGTCACTGTTAAACTTGAACATTTGACTTAAAGCAACCCAGGGTTGCTGCATCGTTATTTACATTGCTGGTTTGTAATTCCTTTCTCGCATTCACTCCAGATGGTGGTGTCCTGTATCTGAATAAAATCATTTGCTGGAGTAATCGCAGGCAAGGGTAAAAATTCATTAATCTCTTGATAAGCAGCTGGGCTGCCGACCAGTAAGTTTTCTGGCAAGCTACCAGAAATTAGACAGGATTGCCGTGATGTTTAACTGCGTAGCAGGGCTTGCAATAATTAGGTGTCCAACAGAACGAAGCTTGTTCTTGAAATTATTTATTTGGGTGCTTCATTTTAAGCTAATTATCTTTGTTGTAGACCTGTTATAAACGCTCTATTTTGGTATACCCACTAGGGTAACACAGGTATTGCATACCACTGCACATGCTTTTGGGATGTTCATGGGCCCATGCTTGTTCATGGATTGGAAGGTTCTTAATTTGTGGGAGCACGGCAGAGTTGGACCCCAGTGCTCTGACAGTTGTAGCTCTCAAGCCTTGTTGGATGTGTCTCGCCCAGACTGACAACAGACCATCCCCTGTATACCCTGCTGAGGTGTTGGTAGATGGGGTCACTTGGGGTTATTCACAGACAGGACTCAGATGTGACCTTATTGCTAGAGGGGACTATGCTTCCTATTGTCCCACAAACACTGCAACCAGCCTTGAGACCACAATTTAGCATTTTAACTGTTGTGGCCAGTTGTAACAAATTTGGATTCTAGTATAGTAATATTATATTTTGTTTTTTTAAATCTTTTATTTATCTTTTTTTTTTTTTTTGCAGCAGTCCAAAATCGAAACAGGAGGCCATGGTGCGCTCACCCCCTGTGATGTCCCCTTCCAGCGCCGCTCAGATGGACTCCAAACTGCCCAATCAGGGAAAGCAGGGTGGTACTGGGGGCCAGTCTCAACCTTCTCCCTGTGATCCCAAAACCTTGAGTGGGGGCCATGCTCCCAAGGGGCCCCAAGGTGCGACGGGAAGCATGGGGATTAAAAATGGACAGGGCCTCAACACGGGTAACGGGGCAAAGGGCAAAGTCAAGAGGGAGAGGAGCACTTCAGCCGACTCATTTGAGCAGCGGGACACTGGAACGCCCAACAACGAATCCGAACTGAAAGGTAAGCCCCCATACTTGAGTTCTTCATTTGTGTTATTATTGTGCTGTGGTTAGACATTTTAGCCATTTCTGAAAATAAGTGAATTTGAAATTGGGATGTTATGTTAACTAGTCCCCAATTCCTGTTATGTATGGCTGTTCCAATTCAGACCACACTGCTTAAACATGAAAAAACAGTCAACATGGCAACTCATTTTTATTTTTTGGGCACTGGATGTAGCGTAACATTGAAATATCTCAAATGTGCCTTTTAGTTTTGTGGATATGAGCATGGGTTATCTTTGCAGTTGCCTGTGGTCTAACACCTTCTTTGTTAGTGGTACTAGTTTTGATACTTCCCCCTACATTTCCCCAGCTGACTACTGATCACTAATGCTCCCAGCGACATAAGCCTGTCTTCCAGTAAGAGGCATAGAGAAATATAGAGTCTACCGAAGGGTGTGCTGGACCTCAAGGGACTAGAGAGCCCTGATCATTTAAATAATAGTAGTCACAATACAGCTATGTGCAGTGGACTTTGCCAAGACTAGCATGACATTCAATGTGCTGCTTGACTTTGCAATCTCCACTCCAGAAAAGTGTTCCGTGTGGCTACAGTATCTTGGTCAGAAGTTGATCACTTGCCTGGAATGCAAGGAGGCTTAAGTTGGTCTTTTGATTTTGCATTAACAGTGCATCCCGACTTATGTAGCCCTGCTGTGTGAGTATACATTTAAACATGCTTGTATGTTCTTCATATATCTTGGATCTTTATAGAGGACAGGTTTGACATACAGACAGTGCTCTAAAGCAAGTTGTGTATAATAAATAACCCTAGAGGGAAAGTGAGGATCATTCTAGAGCACAACAATAACCTCTCATAGGGGAGGAAAAAGATCCAGGACCTGCTGAATTCAGATAGCAAATACACAAGAGATTTTATATATATTTAAACGCTTTACCTACAATGTTGACACGTTGCACAACATTAAAACACTTCAATCAGGTTTAGTGGTTCAAAAGGAAAGCTTTTGTCAGTTCATGCTGGACATTTATTTTTTCTTGAAACACTGCGTAGACACAGAGAAAAGGGTGGGCAGTACAAGGAAATCCAGGAGAGCCTGTTCCCATCTAAAGTACGATTACAGATCATTAGCATACTGATAGAGTTTCAGGGGCTGGCAATACAAAGCGGAGCCCTCCGAACAATTAGCCACAGCAGTTGTTGCTTCACTGTGCATAGTAAATTGTCTGTGTCTTGAGCAGCTGTTTGACTGGTTGGGGGGGAGGATGGGCTGGAAAGGATCTAAAATGAAACTTGTGTAATGTAATTGTTTGCAGTAGATCGTCTGGAAGGGGGAAATTAAAAACCGCTTGACTCTGTGGCAATAGTTCTTTTAATTACCACAATGAGTTTTAATTGTGTGGTGCGTGGTTAACCGCACAGCTAGAAAAAGGAACATTTTTTTGCCTTGATGTAGCTCTGGGGGCAGGCAGCTTCCTCTTTTAGTGCTGTTTCATTAGGTCACTTCCCTTTGGGGTGGCCATCAGTAATAATGATGACTCGAAATCAGTAGTTGTAAATCCTGGTATCATTTTCCTCAGAAATAGCATTTTATAACAAGATTTTACCTTAGTGCATTTGTTGGATATAAAGTCAACACATTAAACTTGAATTGTTTAAAAACTTTACATTCCTTTTGTTTATCAAATCTGAAATACACATCTCCTATTTATATGTTTATTTTGATGTGAGTTTGCAAACCAGCCACACCCACTACCGTTAATCTCTCATGAACCGAATAAGCCGTCAACTTCACATTTTCAGGGTTATGAAATCTATGCAGGCAAAATCTAACTGCACCCTTCACTTTCACCAGTAGCCTAAGATGGCCACCATATTGGTTTTCAGATCCTACTTCGCTAGCGGGTTGGTTAAGTACCATTACCAGTGCTGTCTATTAAAATGACCTTTTCACTGCCGAATTGCTTTAACCTTTGGCCATATCAATCAATCAATCAATCAATCACATGCTTTGACATAGGGTTATAACTGGTACATGCTTGTATTCTATGATTCTCTCAATAAAGTTACATTAGAGGTGGCGTCCAGTAGAAATGAACCTTTTCCCTGCCTTAACCTCTGGACATTTCAATAATGCGTTTTCCATATTTCTTCATGTTTACAAACCATTCGATTTGATATGACATACCCATTAGATTCTACTACCATGGGGTGCTTTGTTTTTGTTCACAAAAGCTCCAATTTGTTGTTTGTTTATGTATCTATTTATGAGGATGTGGACACTGAACTCGAGAGTATTTTTTCAATTGAATATTGCATCTAGAAGAATTGATTAAACCTAGACCAATACTGAATACTCTAGATGGAATTAATATATTTTGGTGGACTTTTATATAGTATATATTATTTAGCTTTATTGCCATAATAGTAATTTAAAAAATAAAAATAGGGCAAACACACGACAGCTGCAGTCATTCAAGGCATTTTTGGTGTATTCCCTAATTAAAAGTGGTATCGTTCTTCACTAACAATAAAGCCTGCTTTCGATCCCAATTAGTAATAATATTGTCTATGACACCAGAACAATGTTACAGCTTGATTTGTTTCACTTCTATGCTTGTTCTAAGGGATGTGCGATTTAAAATGCTTACGATTGTAAGTCGCCCTGGATAAGGGCGTCTGCTAAGAAATAAATAATAATAATAATAAAATGACAACCAAACCATTAAACCGTGTCTTCTATTACTTTAGAGTCACTATATTCCGTCCCAGTCTCTCAGAAGGGGTTCATCCTAACACTGCAGAACCACAGACAGTGTGTCTACAAGTCCAGCCAAGTCCCGAAGGTCACCATTGCATTCCGTGCTCACTGCACATTGGTTTCATTTTTCACCCAAACCAAGCACTAATTCTTTATATAGGCCAACTTGCCTTTCTATTACAGCTGCTGATCAGTGCTTCTAGTCTGATGCTAATCTCAGACATTTCTTCTCTCTGTCACACTTTCTGCAAACAGAAAGAAATTGATTTTATTTTTACACCTACTAGTAGAGCACAGTAGCACTGTTTTTCACTAAATGCTGCCAGGAGTCTGCAGGGGCCAGCTTGAGAATCACTGCAGAGTGGTTGGCTGAGTGGCACTGGACTGTTTGATTAATCCGTGCCTTGGCCACTGGCAGTCCGACCTGCATGCCATGTGTGTGGTTTTGTGTACTACCACATCCTACCACCCGCTAGGTGGCTGGCACCTCTAAATATAACCCTTTAGAGCAGGCATCTGTCAGAGATGTATACGGTAGATACTGTAAAATTCGGACTGTGTCTAATTTTTCGTTGGGATGTTTTTAAAATATACATAGACATAACTGCTTGATGTAGCACCATTACAACAGTGGTTTACTGCCCTTTTAATGAAACATTTAAACTGTGCAAACCACCAGTTTAAAAACCATACATTTGGGCAACACAGCTAAAATGACCACTGTCTAAATTACCTGTTCTATGCACAGTTTTACATTTAGCCCCGGCAAAAAAAAAAAAAAAAAGCAATACTTGCTGGGAAGGTTGGATTGGCTTGGTGTAGTTTAACCAACATTAGCTGCCTCTCCTGTCTGTTCTTGGTTTAGCAGCATGTGCTGGCCTAATGAAGCAAGAAATCTCAAGTTACAGTCTTCCTCTCCCTGCATTATTATCATGGATTTAACTCTTGTCAGGACTCACACATGCAGCACTATATCGATCAAATGATTTACTCACAGAAGTGCAAGAACCAACCACATTGTCCTGTAAGTAAGCTGCCACCTTAAATAAATAAAAAAAAAAAACACCACTATCTTTTTCTTTTCCCAGATGCAGGAAGCCGAAGTAAAAGGATGTGTGTAGCAGAGAGGAGGCAGCCGTACAGTGGCACAGATTGGTGTTCTGGGGGTGAGAGTGATGAAGATGAGCAAGGCTTCTTCAGTAAGTCTGTCATTGTAGCCATTAGTCATTATGGTTTTATGTGGAGCTCTAATAATAATAATAATAATAATAATAATAATAATTTGAGAAATAAGATATGATTCATGATGTAACTGTATATTATATTTTTTAAATGTATCATAAGTTTCTTGCCTGCCTGTGTGTTTGTTTTTTACAGACTGTAATTCCAGTGATGTGAAGCCCCAAGATTCTCACTCCCTCCCCTCTTCCAATGCAGGAATAAGTAGATCCTCCACGCCGTCCCATAATTCTGTTGCTGGACAGAATGCCACCTCTGAGACAACAGGCAGTCAGAAGGCTCCAACTAAAGTTGTTTACGTCTTTTCCACAGAGATGGCCAACAAGTAAATTATATATATATATATATTTTTTTGTGGGGGAACAGGGGGTGTGCGTATACAGCCTACTCATACCTAAAGCTGGCTATTGGCGCAGTATTTTCTTATGAAGGGTTGTGTTTGAGTCATACAACTATTAGTAACATTAAGTAGCAAAAAGTTATTTCACATTGTACAAGGCAATTAACCAAGGCTGCTCATCTTACTCCAAAAGTAATTATTTATATGTAGTAGAAATCGAATCTCAATGCTTGGAGGCTGCAAAAGGAATACAAGGGCTGCAAGATACAACAGTTTTATTTATTTATTTATTTTTATTTCACTTAGCCAGGAGAACTCATTGAGATTCAGATTTACATTCACCGGTATGGTACTTCACTTGAGAGAAATAGTTGAAGGATATTTAAGTTGTTTGGAAATGTAACACAAACACATGATTTACATCTAGTGGAAAAAAATAGCTTTAATTTGAATGGCATTTGGTAGAGGGGGTGTCAATAATGAAAGCTTAAACAACAAAAACACACCAGTATAGTTCCTTACAAGGTCATAAAGCTTCCCAAAGTATGTTTGACTGCTGTCTTTAGAGCTGCACGAATCGTCAAACAGAAGAGAGCCCGGACTAGGTCAGCTAACTGTTACTTAGTGTTATTTTAAAATATATTCCAACCCAAAACTGATTTAAACTAATTTAACACTTGATTACATAAACTGTATTATATATATAAATAAATATATACATAAATAAAACTTTGGTATGAAAATAAATAAAACCCAAATAAATTGTTTGTTTTTGCTTTTAGGGCTGCAGATGCTGTTATCAAAGGCCATTCCGATTCCATTGTTGCCTACCACATGCAGAATATATCCAGCAACAAGACAGAAAAAAGTCATCTCCCAGTGGTAAGTAGAAAGTCTAGCAAATCTCTCCTTCAGCACTTGGAACTGAGCTGTTCCCTCCAGTTCCCATTACAGTTTTCTTGTAAACCCACCTTAGTCCTCCTAGTTTGGAAATAATAAGCATCCTTTCAATTAACACATTTTATATTAAAAAAAAAAAAGGATTAGTCTACTGAGCTATTATACTATTTTACCAATGATTTGCTTTATATTTGAATCTCTCAGTATTGTTAGTGTTTTTTTAAATACTGGATTGTTAAATGCTCTAATGGGATTTTACTTGTTTCAGAACAACCAACTAGGACCTGTTCGAAATGAGTCCAATCCCCAACAGCAGCAGCAATCCTCTCATCCACCAGAACGAAATCAACAGGTATCCAAAGTACAGCCCAGCCAACAGCAACAGCAACCCCAACCTCAACCACCACAGCAGCAGCAACAGCAGCAGCAAGGACCGAACTCTGGAAACCTGCCGCAGGACAGTGCAGGAGGCATGGACAATAAAAGCCTGCCAGTCAGTAGCCCCAGGAACACAACTCCTCATGAGGGAGCTAATCCCAACAGTACAGCCGGCAGCCAATCGGCCTCCACCCCGGGCCCTCAAACTGGGTTCCTCCTTCCGGAAATGAAGGGGGATTTGAAAATAACACCACAACAGCAGCAGCAGCAGCACCACCAGCAACTAGCTAATGAAATTCTGTCCAGCATGGGGGAGAACCCAGAGGGTCTTTCCCAGGAGCAGCTTGAGCACCGGGAGCGCTCTTTGCAGACTCTGCGGGATATCCAGCGCATGCTCTTTCCCGACGACAAGGACTTTGCCCTTAAAGACCTGTCGGCCATGGGGCAAGGCAATGCTGGGGCTCCACCCCAGAACGTAGGCATGATGGAAGGCTTACCCAGTAAGTCTGATCAAGGACCCCTCCAGGCTATGATGGCCCAGTCCCAAAGCCTTGGCAAGCCTCCTGGCCCTAGGCAGGAAGGACCTCCGTTTGGGCAGCCTGGTATTCGCGATATGCCCTTCTCTCCCGATGACCTGGGGCCCCCACCTGGACCGCCCATGAACACACAACCAGGGTCTGGGTCTGAGCACTCGGACCACATGACCCCAGAGCAAATAGCGTGGTTGAAGTTGCAGCAGGAGTTCTATGAGGAGAAGAAGAGGAAGCAGGAGCAAATCCAGCACAGACCAATGGCTGATATAATGCTTCATCAGCATGGCCCCAGGGGTATGATAAGGGGGCCCCCGCCCCCTTATCAGATGAACCCTGGTGAGGTTTGGGGGCCAGGAGGGCCTGAACCCTTTGGTGATCATATGAACCTTCCCCCAAGAGGCATGCCTCCCCATCCCGTGCAGAGAATGCCAGGCTTCCCTGGTATGATGAATCCAGACATGGATGGTGGCCCCAATGCCATGCCAAGACCAGGCATGAACTGGCCAGAGGACATGCCCAAGATGGGGGATGGTAGAGGGTTCCCTCCTGGCCAAGGAGTCTTTGGTGGTCCAGGAGGCCGGATTGAGAGATTCCCTAACCCACAGGCAGTACAGGAAGGAATATTCCAGCAGCAAATGGCAGAAAAACAGCAGCTTGGCTTACCGCCAGGAATGGGCATGGACAATGTGCGTGGACCGCCCATGGACATTAATCGAATGATGGCCAACCAAAGGTCCATGGATCCTGGAAGTAATGGTGGTGGAGTCATGTTTCCCAGGATGCCAGGGGATGGCCCTATGAGCCCCTCCAGAATGGATTTTGTGAAAGGACCTGGAAGAGACATGGAGTTTGGCATGGGTCCTGGAGGCATGAACATGAACATGAAGGTGGATATGAACCTAAATGTCAGCATGAGCTCCAACTCGCAGATGATGGGCAAAATGCGGGAAGCACCCATGAACATGAGTCCTGAGGAAATTATGAAAATGCGTCAAGGCGGCGGCCCACCTGAACATATGGGGCCGCAGCAAAAGATGCTTCAAGCACACCAGTTCCCAGACCAACCACAGGAATTCCACATGGGCCCCAACCGACAGTTTTCTGGCATGCCTCAAGGGCCAGGCGGCATGAGGGGCCCCCGGGGAGAACATCCGTTTGGGCCTGAGCACAGGACTAACATGGGAGGCAATGCCAGGCTTAGTCATATGCCACCACTACCTCTAAACCAACCCCCGAACTCTTCCAGTCTTAATGCAGGCCCCTCTGGTAATCCACGAAACCTGGCCCGCAAGCCCTCAGACCTTGGTGTCTCTGCAGGCCAGGTCAACTCGCCCAATGTTAACCCCCTCAAGTCTCCAACACTGAGGCAAGTCCACTCACCTATGCTGGGCTCCCCCTCCACAAACCTGAAGTCGCCCCAGACGCCCTCCCAGCTGGCAGGGATGCTGTCTGGCCCGGCGTCTGTTGCAGCTGCTGCAGCTGCCGCAGCGGCTGCTTCTATCAAGTCCCCTCCTGTTATGGGATCAGCAGCAGCTTCCCCCGTACACCTAAAGTCTCCATCCATCTCTGCTCCTTCTCCAGGCTGGACGTCCTCTCCCAAACCTCTGATGCAGAGCCCTGGGATCCCCCAAACCAGCAAGCCCTCACTTAGCATGACATCACCAAGCATGATGGGAAATGTAGAGCAAGGTAACAGATTTTTTACATGATATAAAAAAAAAAAACATATGGCTCTGATCTTGGGAAAACCTTACCTAATTTAGAACAAGATCCGTACTAATCAAGGCCTGTGAACCCAGCCGTTTTAAGGTACATTTTAATTGGCTGTTTACTAACTTTATTAAATTGTCCATTTGCTTCTCTTAAAGAAAAATAAATCAGGTCAAATCCTGTGTTTGGGTATTAGGCTTTTTCTTAGAAATTCTGGTTCCAGATTAGACACTCAATGCATTTCTCTTATTACACCCTCTACCATTGTGTCAAGATTTACTGGGAAACAGCTCCACCCGGTGGTCCCCTGCATAGACGTAAATGTAATAGCACAAAAATGTCAGAAACCATCTAGTTATAGTAAACTAATTTGGAGAGATCATCTGTTTTTTTTTTTTCTCCAGCTCCTTCAACAGTGATGTGAATGGTGAGCTAGTCGTTGTTAGTCCTCTTTCCAAAGATCTCCCTTTTAGGACTGTCTTATTGGTTGTCGTAATGTAGGAATTTCACTGTGTATTCTATATATTTTTGTTTGATTTTGTAAGGCATTTTATTACTTGTTCTCCATATTCTCATTTAAGATGGGTTCAAATTCCAAATTCAATTAAGCTATTTCTTTAGACCAGTGCCTCTTCTGTTGTGCGATGGAAAATGCGTGTTTTCTAATAATCTTTGTTAAACAGCCAAGTAACGTTAAATTCGATATAATCTGACTTTAAAGCAACATATAGATTTTTGTATGTGGTGTCCGAAATCTGAAACATCGTTTAAAAACTGTATACTGTAACAAATTATATTTGTAAGAATGAAGATTTATTACATTTGATTTGTACATTTCAAGGTTATACTTTAATATTTTCTAAAGCAGATTGCTGAAGAACCAACCGGAGATCTTACCCATCTGCACCTCGGTTTTAAATCTGTCCCTAGTTGCATTAAATTTGTTATGACATCTCACAAGATTACAGCTTTCCAACAAGATAAAACAGGATCCCACAGACCCAAAAGAGGTTTTTCAAAGAGACATTTTTTTTGTAGATAAAACACTTGCAGCCTTTTTTTTCTGTCTCTGCAATGAATCCAGAACGTACTAGTATTTTTGGCTTTGTTTCTAATAGCTTGAGCTTTAAAAGATATGTCCTTTACCAGTGGTTGTGAATGATATAAACCAAAAAAGGACAACACAAACACACTGACAGACTTCTCACCTGAACATTATTAAAAACAAAATTCTACATTTTTTTTTCACCCAGGTGGTCCACCTTCTGCCCCTCCCTCCAGTGGCTCTTATGCCATGCCCCCTGAGCCCACACTATCCCAGAACCCCCTCTCCATTATGATGTCCCGTATGTCAAAGTTTGCTATGCCTAGCTCCACCCCCCTCTACCACGATGCCATCAAGACAGTTGCAAGCTCGGACGATGACTCGCCACCTGCCCGCTCACCTAACCTCCCGCCCATGAACAACATGCCTGGTAAAGAATATGTTTCAAACATTAAGTCCATGTTTTTATTTATTTGTTAATTTTATATATATATATATATATATATATATATATATATATATATATATATATATATATATATATATATAATATATATATTTATTTATTTATTTGGAGCAATAAATTCATTTTACTGCGTAACTTTGTTCTGTAGTTCTGCTGATTTTATATATATATATATATATATATATATATATATATATATATATATATATATAGATATAGTAGGCAGGAGTAGCTTTTAACTCAAGCTGTTTGTCTTCATTTTGGTTTAGATATGACTTTTATTTAGTCAGTTCATCTGTGTCAAAAATGGCCAGTTCAAACTAAGAAGCACTGTGCATCAGTGTGTAAAATTTTCATATTAATGTAGCTTTATTCTAGACTAGTGCTAATACCAAGGTCTTCAATTGATACATAATTTTTCATAATGTATTCATTTTTTGTTCTTCCTTTTTCTTTCAGGCGTAGGTGGCAATCACCACCCAAACCACCCTCGCATGATGGCTCCAAACTCTACAGGACATATGCCATCCCACAGCCCCATGGGGTTGAACACTATTGGGTCCCAGCCTCTCTCGCATGGACTCCCAAACCAGATGCACTCTCCAAACCCAATGGGACCCAATATCCCTCCACACGGTGGCCCAATGGGGCCAGGTATGATGCCCCATAACATGATGATGCATCCTGGCCCTCAAGATCCAGGGCTTGGCAACCCCCATATGTTACCTCAAGGTCGAATGGGATTTCCTCACGGGCAACAGGGTTTTCCACCAGTGCAATCTCCACCACAACACGTTCCCTTCCCCCACAACGGCCCTGGTCCTGGTGGGGTTCAAGGCGGTTTCCATCATGGAATGGGTTTCCCAGGGGAAGGGGGGCCCCGTCTTGTCAATATGCCGCAAGGCCCAGGCGGTGACCCTGGGCTCTGTAAGCCAAATGCACCTGGTGGCCCAGATTCTTTCAACTCTATGGGTAATCCCATGCCATCCGTCTACACTGACCCTAATCTGCAAGAGGTCATTCGACCTGGTGCGTCAGGGATTCCAGAGTTCGATTTATCCCGGATCATGCCTTCGGAGAAACCCAGCCAGACACTGTCATACTTCCCACGTGGAGACGGCCCTGGCCGCAAAATGCCCCATCCATCGGGCCCAGTCCCTGGCTTTCCTCAAATGCAGGGAATGATGGGGGAGCAAAACCCTCGAATGGGACTTCCCATGCCAGGTATGGGTGGACCAGGCCACATGGGCCCTCAGGACATGGTCATGGGAAACCCAGCCCATAACCCTATGCGACCCCCAGGCTTTATGCCACAAGGAATGATGGGACCTCAGCATCGGATCTTGTCACCTGGACAAACTGGAATGCCTGGGCAACCTGGCATGATGGGTAACCCAGCTATGATGCAAGGCAAAGAGCGAGGACCGGTGGGTCTTTATAATCACCCAGGACCGGTTGGGTCGCCAAACATGATGATGTCGTTACACGGGATGGGTGGCCCGCAACAAACTATGATGATGCCGTCTCAGATGAGGCCTAGAGGCATGGCAGCAGATGTGGGAATGGTATTCAACCAGGGGCCTGGAAACCCAGGGAATATAATGTTCTAAGCTGCTAAAAAGACTTGTACTCACAAGCACATGTATTGTAGATTGGAACTACTGGAAATGGGCATCACTTACACAAGTGTACAATTGGGGGGGAAACCTCAAACAAACAAAAAGTGACTTGCATGTGTAACAGTCTTACTGTGACACGGAGAACAAATGCCAAGATGGGTATATAAAAACAAGAAAGCAGAAAAGTTTTGTTTTGTTTTTTGGAAACTCCAGAATGTATGAGATTAACCTACAGTGGATTTTTACATCATTAGTTCAACAGTTCCTAGGTTTTTTTTGGGGTTGTGTTTTTTTTTTATCCATTTTTGTGGACTCGGGATGTGGGGGGAAAAAAGCTCCAGGTTTAGCAGTCTGTAGCTGTACTTCTTCTTTTTTTTTTTTTTTTTTTTTTTACAAATAATAAAAATAAAGAAAATAAACAAAGGGTCGCCATTTTATCACAAGTTGCACCGTTCTTGCTGTGTGTTTACGTCATGGATCTGTTTCCTTTGGAAATAAAATAATCTTTGTATTTGTGTACTGTACTTGTATTGTAAAAGGGATTTTAGCAGTGACTCATGACATTTGTATTTTTTGGGGGGGAGCATTTTGGCGAGTAATATGCTGCACCAGTCACTAAACATGTCTGTTTACTTAGGGTTGGGTCAACCACGATCACTTTTTTTTTCCCGCTTTTTTTGTTGTTATTCCATTGTATAACAAACTGAACTATGACCTCATACAGATAATAGTATTAAAAGCACAAAAATGGATTAACTGAAAGTGTTTTTTTATTGTTAAAGTTGTCATTAAGGGCAAAATAATTGTAGAAACAGTGGAATCTTGTAAAATGCTCAGTTTGTCCTCCCGTTTCTTGCGATATCTTTTTGGTTTTTTTTGGAGGGGGGAGGGGTGGGGGGTTTAGAGAATAAACTACGCACCTCATTTTTCAAATCATTGATCCTGTTTTGACTGAGGGTTGTCACAAACCTTAATTGCTGCAGTATGTATAATTTTTTTCAAGAATTTCCCAGGACCGCTGTTGCATTGGGAGTTGATCTGGATATCCACATTATTGTAAGATTTCTGTGTTTGTGTTTTTCTTTGTTTTATGTCCCTCTCCCCCATGTAAAACTGTCGTGTGTAACTCCATTCAATTTGGTACAGAACCACTTGCCAGAGCTGTGGTGTTGGAAGAAAAATAAAATATATTGTTTCGTATAAAGTGGCCAGTACCCTGTGTCTTTCTTAGGGGCACCTCATGGATTATTTCAAATAAAATGTCTCTAATTTCCCTGCCTTGTGCAGTTGATAGCTATTGTATATTGAAATTGAATAGTGTTGAAATTGGTAACAATGACTTCTTGATAAAAAAAAAAAAAAAAGTATGTCTTATGAATACATTTGGTCTCTCAGCACCTAGAAAGGGATAAGGCTTTCAGTCAAATCTGAGCCCAAACCTCGAGACTTTACAAAAATCGCATTTGACTCCAGATTAGTAATTTGACCCTAACAATTAAATCCATTCATTGTAATGGATTTCTTGAGGACACAATAGGTGCAGGTGGAGACAGAGCTATGTTAATGGGGGATTTACTAAATGTTCGTCCTTTGCAATTCTCTTGCATTGTGTTTGACTAAGCTGGCTTGTGAATGTAGGAAACCTGCACCATTCCAAACCTGCACCATTTAAACCCCTGACCAAGACACCATGATGTAGCTAATCACAACATTGTCCTTGCAGTGGAGTTGCCTACTTCTGGTCTAGTGCCAGGCCTTCGGTTGTTTCCAGGTTCATTTTAGAAAGGCTCTTTGATCTTAGAACTGAAAATGTGTTTTTTTTTTTTTGTTTATATTGATTAATTACTATATATATATATATATATATATATATATATATATATATATATATATATATATATATACACACTAATTTGTTAAAAGGCACATTAGCTAATTCTTTATATTGGGGGTAGCTGAACTAGTCTTGTTTTGGTGCATCATGTATGGTTTAAGGAGACAACTGCTGGTTTTCGGCACTGCAGTATAATCAATATTGATGGATTCTGAGGATAATAAAGTTAGAATATTATACAACAGGAGCTGTGGGCTAGTGAACAAACTGAAGTTCCACGTACAACCATTATATAATCTAGCCCAGGGGTGGGCAATCCTCATCCTGGAGGCTCAGTGTTCCTCCTGGTTTTTGTTCCAACTGTACCCTAAATTACTTAATTGAACTAATTAGGTGCTTATTAGAAGCTTAATTGGTCCAATTAATTAATTAATTTAGGGTACAGTTGGAGCAAAAACCAGGAGGGACACTGGCCCTCCAGGAACAGAATTGCCCACCCCTGATCTAGGCAAAAGATGTTTTAAAAAAGAATCCTTCTGATTGAGTGGGTAATCTCTAGATCAGAACTGAGATTCATCTGAACAAATCAGTATTTGAAATGTTTCATGGTGGTGCAGCATTTTTGTTACCCGCTCTTCTCTCTCTCTCTCTCACACACACACACACACACACACACAATCAAAGGAACATAAGCTATCTCGGCAGCAGATGACTGCATTAGCCACAACAGAAACTTAGTTGTAAATAGGGGCCCCAATGAAAGATTGCATATGGAAATTAAAAAAGAGCAGCAGCTGACAGTGGAAGTTATTGATGGCTCTTTTCATGACAAAATAAAATGGTTTCAATATATATATATATATATATATATATATATATATATATATATATATAACTACAATATGTTATTTGGTGTCTCTGTTCAGAGACTAAGCATAATAAACGTCCTAATCTCTGCAGGGTATTAATGTTCATATTCCCACCCACAACAGAGCCAGGCAGCTGTAAATCTAATTAAACCCATCTACAGTACTGACCAAGATCTTTGAAGTAAGACAGCACCATCTGGTGGATGACTACGCTTGTATTTTCTAACGTTGATGTTCAGTAGAAGATCTTTGTGGACAGAGAGTTATTGCTTAACTGCTTGGAAGTCCTGCTACAAAAATCTCTGTACCG
Source organism: Acipenser ruthenus (assembly GCF_902713425.1). Classification (NCBI taxonomy): domain Eukaryota; kingdom Metazoa; phylum Chordata; class Actinopteri; order Acipenseriformes; family Acipenseridae; genus Acipenser; species Acipenser ruthenus. The sequence goes on along the minus strand of NC_081196.1, from coordinate 48,209,152 downwards.
AGTATACCATCTCAGACTGTTTACAGAAAACAAACAGGATACTTTAAGGATTTCTTTCCCTGTGCTGGGTCTTATTGCTTTACTGGGACAGATACAAACAAAACCAAATGGAACTGTAAAAAAATGAAGATTGCGCTTGAATATTTAAACAGTCTGCTTTATCTGGCACGGCTTCATGTTTTTTAAATTTTGCAGCTGTCCAATGCTGATCAATTTCTATTTCCTAACACCAGTCAGTATGCTTCCAAATTAACTGTTCAACCATGACAACTGCCAAATTCCCTTTCTTATCCTCCAGTACTTTACATGAAGGCTACAAGATTTCCCATCTTCTTGGGGTGGAGCATTAGTGCAGACAACTGCATAAGGAACGTGTTCTTCTTTTTGAGGCGTTTCACTAAATTAAGAGAATTTGATACTGCTGCGGTTGGATATTATTAGCAGGATACATGTTTTCACCATGTTTTCTCTTCACTATTATCAGTGGAATTTAGAAAACAAGTGAATAAAAGCATTGGGTCTTTCTACAGCAATCAACCAGATATTTCACTTTCTATTTCCTTCGCAGTACAGTATCAACCAGCAATGTATTTGCTGGAGACATGCAGCTGTAAACATGGTAGCCTCTATTCACTGTGTGAAAACCTGAAAACGTGAACTCTTGGTCAACTTTGAACAACAAACAGGAATTTAAGCAAAAATGTTATTATTTAATAGGTGCAATCATATTTTTTTCAAAAAACAATTAAACATTTATAGCTATGTTTTTAGTTTGTGCAATGCAATAAAATGAAAAATTATTTATATGGACAGCTTTTTATAATCTATATTTGGGTACTGTGCTTCTAGGACCCATATTCAAGATATATTGATGAAATTGTGCATGCTTTTAGCAAATACACAAACAATACACATGTATTGTAATGGTCAGACTGGAGCAGTCCTGGTTGTTTAGCCATGGAATTGCCCTGTTCAGTTTCACAGACCTAATGCAAACCTTTGGGTAAATATCACTTAGCCACCTGTTGACAAGCACAACCATACTCTACTATCCCCAGGTAAAGGAAAAGGAGCTGCCAGATGGGAATTGTGTTGCTGCTCATCATGACATATTGACCATGGATTCTGTTTACATTTGCAGAAATGAACTTGTCTACTGACATTCCTATGTTCTCCACGTGTATCCAATCCTATGTAGTCCCACTTGTGCAATGTGACTAATGTTTCCTACTTTGCATCCATTTTTTATTTAAGCACCATCTTTTAAACAATATAATCTTTTAATGCTGATCACATCTTATACTGCTTAACAAAATACTGATTGTGACAAAAAAAAACCACAAAATAAAACGGCAGAATAAATATTTGTGCACAACTTGACTTGTCTTCTAGTTTTATCTCATTGAGTGTTTTAAGTTATACTTTCTAAATCAAACTCAAAGAAAATACTCAAGCCCTGTATTTGCTACTGAAAATACCATCCAGTTTATTTATTTCAGTGCAAGACGCCAAAAATTATGAAAACAAAAATACTAACATGGATTCACAGACCCTGATTAGCACTACTGTTGTCTTCCCAAGTCCAAGATCTGGTATTGTCAGAAAATGAATAAATACCAAAATTCAAGTAAACCACTATTCATTTAGTAATATTTTCAGTTTGATTACAGAGAGCACCATGTCTCTTGGAATCCAGCATGTAGGGTAAAAGGGCTTTTCTGAATTCATTCAGTGGGCAGACGACATCAGTGCAGCCTCTGACAAGCTGCTCCTAATTTGGAAGGAAAAACAGTCAGTGAAAAATAAAAAATAAAACTAGTTTTTACGAGCTCAATGTCACTGCAACAAACAAACAATACACGTTCTTGTTTGCATGGCTTTTCCAGGTGCCTATTGAAGTTCTACTGAACACTGAGCCTGTCATTATTTGGTATCTAATTTTAATGATTGCCTAAGACTTACAGTATTTATTTTCAATCCATGTACCTGTTGTAACAAGAGTGAGAAACTAGTGGTGGTTTATACAAGCCATAGTATTTATCAATAAAATAAAATATTATTTTCATTGTCAGTTTTCATTGCTACCCCCCCGGGAATCATCTGAAGACTTCTCAATTTTCTTCTCAATATTGGCCATCAAGGTGTGAAGCAATGGTCCGACAGACAACTGAAGGTTTTCAGTAGCAGAAAAAAAAAAAAATCAAATAAACGCACACCCTCTAGAGCTTTTCTGATTCACTAATGAACAATATTTAGGAATAGTCACAAATGTACATGTACTGATGCATATACTTAACAGAAACATTTTGTTTATGTCAGTTTTTTAAATGTTTTTATTTCAAGCCAGTCAGCATCAGCGAGTACTTAGTTTTGGCCTCAATCTTGATAATCGATACAGTGATCTTGGAGAAGAGTATTTCCAGCAATAACAATGTGACTTGTATCTTAATCTATGCTGAACATTCTTCCCCTGGTGTGATGATTTCATCACCACGTGACACGCCTACCATTCAATTCAAGGTTTATATTTGAAATGTTTTTTGTAACCTAACTTTTTGTGACCTAATCTGACATCAGAATACCAACGTGGCGCCAGTCCTGGCATCTGAGATTTTGTTGCAATAAGAATACTAAGGAAATACAAGGTACATTTACAACAATAGCTTAAAAAGCTATGTTGATAATGTAAAAACAGTCATTCCCTTCTCCGTGGCAGAACTTGAGCTGTAGTACTAAAAGCTACAGGAAAAGTGGTGATTGCCCATATTTACCTTTTACTTGGTTCATAGATGTAATATACCATTTCCACAGCTCGCTCTTCAACTGTCTTCTGCCAGTTCTTCAGCATGGTGGGACACGGTAAACCATGTGCCTGAAACAAGCAGACATACAGTCTTAGATTGTATTGTGATGCCTTCCAAGAAGACAATCTGTTAATTACCAATGGTTAAAACTGCAGTGCACTTTCATGATTTAGTTGTATAACATAGAGCTGCTTGGCTTGAGGTATATCCATACTGTGGATTACACCGTGTAACAAATAACAATGTAATAACAAGATATGTATCCACTTAGGCAGCTGGAACTAAACTGAACTAGTGGGCTTAAGGCCCCTGTATTTATACTACTATTTATATTACTGGAAAGTTCTAGAAAGTTCTAGAAGTTACTCCAAGTTTACTCAGCACTGAATCTATCTGGAATGTTCTGGAAAATAGGTAAATTTCAAAATATCACTGTCCTGGTCACAAAAGCAAAGTTTGTGGGGAATAATAGCCATTGTCTATACTTTTGAGGCATAAGCAATTAGGAAATAACACTTACTACCCAGGAACAAAAATTGTGTTACATAGTGTTATCTAGTTGATGTAGCAGGCTGAATTTTTGCACTGGCAAAAAAGGGGGTGCTGTTGAAGCCCATGTGCATATCATATGGATTATTAACAAAGAGAATATCTGCTTTTAAGGCTAGATTCATTCATTCAGCATCATGCTACTCTGTGGTGTCAAATATCACACATCATGTGATATAGGCTTTAACACAACCCCTTATGGGCATTTATTATTAAGTCGTTGAGTTCTCCATGGTTTGTTCTGTGCTAGTAGCATAATTCTGTGCTTGGTGCATAGCCATGCATGTTGTGCAAGCCACAGCATGCATGGATATACTCCAAGCGACTTAATGCCAGCAGTGGAAAAAAAAAAAATGCTGTGTTACAGTATTTGAATACAAACTTATTGTTGTTGTCTTTTTAAACCATTATCAAGGGCCAAAAAACAAAACAAAATAATAAAAAAAAACACAGCTGCTGTATTACCTCTTTAGCCACCAGGTCGTCCTGTATTTGAATGAAATCTACATGTTTGTGCCCAACAATCCCCAATAAGCTCTGTATCCGTTTCAGATCCTCAACGATGTCAGGGAGTAAAGCAGACTCAGTCCATCTGTGTCTAAATAAAAAGGATACTTTAAAGTGTTCAAGAACGCCTTGCAGTGGCTACTTTCCTTTGCTGTATTACGTGCTGTTCACATCGCAGCAATTTGATTTCAACATATTGCTGATAGTTTAATTAATTTATTTTTTTGTATAAAATAAATAAATATATGCATTAAAAAAGGGAAGTACTTTTTTTCAGCTTTTACTTGGGAACATTCAACAGGAGAAAGAGATTTTTTCTTCAAACTTTCCAGTGTATCCGGCTCCCGTTCCCTGCTGCTGCAATGCTGGAGCTCTGGTTGAAATGAGTGGTGTATTGTGGGAACAGAAAACCAGCATTGTTGAAGGACGGAGCGTGGTCTAGGTACAATCCTTTAAAGACATTTGTTTTCTCATGGCAAACGCTCCTGAGTAAATGTTGAGAAATATATTACCTATCTGATTTAAATTATGAACCATGATGTACGATTAACAATATGTTTCAAATGATAACACTGCGATACAGACCCACATGGGACACAGCAAAGATAAACACTGCAGGATGTTCTGTAACACTTTAACCCTGTAATGCCCAAGAGTGCACATCATACCACATTTTGACATCCTCTGTAGTATACAGTGTTTACAATCAAGGCAGACAAGCTAACATTTTCACATAAAATACATCCATATTTTAAGGAACCTAGTGGTCTGGTTTCATATAAACGCTTTTATCTGTACAGAAATACAGAATTCATATTGGTTTGGACGGATTATGTACAGAAACATTGTTTCAAGTCAATATGACAGATGTATGCAAATGCTCAACATAATAAAACGATTGGATGTTGTTTTAATATGATAGAGCCCTTTCTTAGTCCCGTGATTTAAGGAAATGTCTTACTCCCAGATTCTGATAGATTACTAATTTCCATTACAATAAGATAAATGGTGCATGCAAACTCTTTGGTGTGACATACATACATACTGTTTACACCCCCAGTGCAGGAGAATAAAACTCACCTTCCTGCTTCTGCTGAAATAACCCAGCCAGCAAGCACGTTGCAGATTCGATGGTTCGTACAATGTTAGTGGAACAGACACTGGGTGATAAAATGCACATAATTTAATTAGCAGAAGGGCAATTAAAAAAAAAAAAACTTACTAGACTTCTGAAGACCTGAAGATCGGGGAGAGAAAGTTGAACTTCTCTATGTATGTTTTTCTTATTCGGGCTCCCAGATCGTACAGCTGCTGCTTTCCTAAAATGGTAAGCTGGACAGGAAATGTCCCTCCCTTCAGTCGTAAAGAAACAGGCTATATGGCTCACATGTACTGTACATGAGAAAATAATATACTTGAAAGCAAAGCTCAAGCAATATAGTTTAAATTGGAGGGTTAATTTACAACCTTATCAGCAATTATCTCTGGCCATAATCATTTTATTCACCACCAAAGCTGTTGCAGCTTTAGCAATTCTCATCCACTGTATTGAGGACAGTGGCAATAAAAGAGAAAAGAAAACTAGCATGAGGAGATATACACCATTTACTCTACTGGCATCATTTTCAAAGCATATCCTCCAGTCTTTAATTAACTGTTGTGTTTTTGAAAGAGATAAAGCGTCTGTTAATTGTACAAAACTGGAACCTAAAAAAGTACTATAATCCAAGTTCTAAGTATTCTGAAGGTGTTTGTTTATCATTTTATAATATTTACATGATTTTTTCTCCTTTCAGATTGTATGTGAATTCAGTGGTGATTAAGACATTACTGATCCAAAGACATTATTTATAGTAATACCAATTCATAATTTGTGTGCAACTATATTATTTAAAAACAAAAACAAAGGTTTGAGCAACATACAGAGGTTTCAAACGCCAATTTCAACCCAAGGTAGACCCACCCTAGCGTGTGTGCACTCTGTAGCTGTCCTCAATCGGGGAGGGTGGTTTGGGACCACCACTCAGGTCAGTGACTGCATAATTCATAGATGTGTGAGAAGGATCTTTCAAAAGGTTTGGAACCCATTCAGCCTGTGGTAGAACAAACAGTGGGTGCATTAAGTTGAACACACACAGTACTTACAAAATGTACTTTATGTTATCACTCATTAATCTTTTTTTTTGGTCTCAACTGTTCTTCTCTGTCTTTGTTTTCAGCAAAGCATTATGGGGCTTTGTGTTGCCTGGCAACAGCCATCTTTTCAGTATTTGTGCAATGCTGATTGCTGCAGTCCAAAGCACTCTATTCAGCTCCATCAAGGAGATTGTACACAAAGCTTTGGAACCAGCCAAAAGCAAAATTATTATTTATTTATAATATATATATATATATATTTTTTTTTAGTTCACACAATGACCCAATTAAAATTCTCAGTCTGTACAGTGTATCAAACTAAGAAACGTATACTTTAGAATCAGTTAAAATGGCATTTCTTATGAACCAATACAGTGCAATTATTCTGTAACGAATATAGGTAAAATATAATTTACGAATATAAAAATATTTGTGAAATAAAAAACACAACTTCAGTCGTTTCTTACCGGTACCTCTTGTATGTCCGGTATCGATTTCAACGGAGTCCTGGTCCCATGTCTGAACAAAACCAGAACCAGTTTGAGTTCATATGGAGAAGGGTGTGCACGACCAACCTGCCACCCTCTTCTTCTGTAGCCAGTACACAACAGCACCACACGCTGCTGAGCTTACAGTACCTACTCTACCATACAGTACCTATGCTCAATGAAATGTCTACTGTTTGGGAATATAAATATTAATTTCCTATAAAACTAATATATACGATTACAAAATGGATTTTTGTTAAATAAACATAATCAACGTGCATATAAAACACGCTTTGAAAGAAAATAAAAACTAATACTAAATAAGTGGACTGATGATATTCATCTAAACTTATACACTACCAGAAAGTACTGTACTGTATTAATAATATTATACAAAATATAAATATCAAATAACACGTATATAATTTAATTTATATCAATAGCCTTACAATATATACACACTGATCGCGACTGTCATTTCTACCGCATATATTAAATTACCTTTGTTTTTCATTCCCTTGAGAAATACCCGTGAGTATGTCCTGCAAATCTATTAGACTTTTGCACTCTGAAACATACACGAAGCTTTATACGCTAAATTTGTTCTGGGATTTGTAGTTCTTTAACCGAACTACATTTGAAAATGCATCGTATCGTGCGCTTTTTGAAATGTATTTTCTATTGTGGGTAAGGTTGGTGTTCGGTGTTAGGTGGTGATAGCTGCGTATAAGTCGGTATTTACTGACACAGTAGGACAATAACGTTCATGGTTAATTGTTGGTGTTTATGTTGTGTTTTAGCAGAGGCAGAATATTTAACTCGTGTTTTGAGACACAAGGATGAGTACACAGATCGTAGTGACGTGTTACAAAAGCGGGACATCTTATTTGAGCATTTGGTTGTCAAATTGAGAACCAAAAGGTTTTTAATATTATAAAATACATTTATGTTACCAAACAATAAATACGAAGGACAGTCGATTCATGAAATTAATTACAAAATAAATATTTTCAGTCTTAATACAATTGTAAAATGTACTGATAAAATCTGAAGCAGGAAACTAGTAATTTGTAATAGTAAATGTTGTGCCAATGAACCGCAAGATGTCAGTAAAAGACTAATTTTGAATGTAGGTCAAATTAGAAAAAAAGTGAGATTTGTGTGCAACTATTCAGCAACAGTCATGTGAAAGCAGAAGGGTCTGGGTAACTGCATGGAGGGCTGCTATTGTTAAGGGTATGATGAATTATTATTATTATTTATTTCTTAGCAGACGCCCTTATCCAGGGCGACTTACAATTGTTACAAGATATCACATTATACATTATACAGATATCACATTATTTTTACATACAATTACCCATTTATACAGTTGGGTTTTTACTGGAGCAATCTAGGTAAAGTACCTTGCTCAAGGGTACAACAGCAGTGTCCCCCACTGGGAATTGAACCCACAACCCTCCGGTCAAGAGTCCAGAGCCCTAACCACTACTCCACGCTATACATTATATTCATTTCTATATTTGGCCAAATGTTAATATTTTGAGCTGTTAAAATAATTTATTTGTTTACTGGGTTTCTCATTTATGACAATGAAATACATTTTTTATCAGAACATTTCAATTCAAACTCTGCAAGCTTTAAATAGCATTCTTTCTTGAAAGTGTTGGCATATTCGTTGTCCTTAAATATAGATTTATTTTTCTGTTCTGCATACTTACAGTAAGGAACATGACTTGGCAAAGCTTTTTTTTAGTTACCACTGGTGTATTTTAGGCATGACCAGGTACATACATGGACTTTTTAAAATATACACCAACAGTGTGAAGTAAAATATTTTGATATTACAATGTTCTAGTAAACATATTGGCAATGTCTAGAAATCATCTTTTGGATAAATTAAGTGCTGTGATTGGCTGAACAAGATCACATGACCGTGAGGTAATAATTGTCTTACCGCACGGCTATGACATCATAGACCAACTTACTTACCTGATCTATTAATATTACTACACAGTGTTTCTGTAGGTAAAAATGTCAACATACAACTGAAACAGCATTTAAAATCACTCAATAATCTTTTTTTTTTTCTTTCTTCAACTCTGTCACTAAGAATTACAGAAAAATTGGCAAATATACTGTGGTATTTATTTAGTCAGAGAACAGAACAAAGAAAACTCAGAGGCAAGCAGTAGCAGTAGCACTATTCAAAAGCCATCTGAGAAATCACCACGTAAGTCTCATTCAGCATGTAATATACTGTATATGCAGCAGTGGCATCTACTTAATATTCTGTATATGCAGTGTATAAGGCAGCAGTGTGGAGTAATAGGGCAGCAGTGTGGAGTAGTGGTTAGGGCTCTGGACTCTTGACCGGAGGGTTGTGGGTTCAATCCCAGGGGGGGACACTGCTGCTGTACCATTGAGTAAGGTACTTTACCTAGATTGCTCCCGTAAAAACCCAACTGTATAAATGGGTAATTGTATGTCAAAATAATGTATGTAAAAATAATGTAATTGTATGTAAAAATAATGTGATATCTTTGCCCTGGATAAGGGCGTCTGCTAAGAAGTTAATAATAATACTTATTAAACTAAATATTGCCTTATAAAACTGACTAGCTAGACAGATACATCTCCCCACTACCCTCCGATTTCAGAAACATATTTAAAACAAAATTAAAATCTAGCCTGCTCTCTGCTGACACAACCGTTGGGCTTTGAAAAAAGAAACAAGGGCAAGGGGTCACAAATGGAGATTAGATAAAGGGGCATTCAAAACAGAAAATAGGAGGCACCTTTACACAGAGAATTGTGAGGGTCTTGAACCAACTCCCCAGTAATGTTGTTGAAGCTGACACCCTGGGATCCTTCAAGAAGTTGCTTGATGAGATTCTGGGATCAATAAGCTACTAACAACCAAACGAGCAAGATGGGCCGAATGGCCTTCTCTCGTTTGTAAACTTTCTTATGTTCTTACAAGGTCAGGTTCGGCATAGAATTGTGTTGTGCTCGCCGCAGACGGGAAGGACTGCGCAAACTGACATAGAAGTCGTTTAGTCCACATGTCATCTAATGCTGGTATACAATCTAGGGAAATTATGCCAGTTACTGGGCATCGATGTGAAAACAGCCTCAGAAATGATTGGTCAGCTTCTCTTGAAGCCTGCAAAGCCTGAATAGGATCATTTCCTACAAAAAAAAAACAAAAAACACTCAGAAGCCCCTCCTTCGAGTGCCAGTGCAGTGTTTGGCTGTTCCATGAATCCTCTCTCAGAGGCAGGAAATCAGTCTGCTTTCAATTCCCAAATGCCATTTTATCTCGAAAAAGTTACTGTAAATGGCAATGTTCAATGTAATGTTTATGGCAAATTTTAAAAAGTTCAAAATATATGTTACAATCAGTCTTCAGGGACTGTTTTTTCTCAGTGGAAGACTAAATAATATATTTCTTATTGTTTTCCTCAAAAAGGGTACTTTGTGTAATTATTTTCAAAAAAATGTAGCCATTTTATAAGCGAAATAACCCATTCCAGGGTGTGCGGTAAGACATTCTATCTCTACTTGTTAATACATGTTACATCTACATTATTAGCACATAGATAGATCTTCAGAATACCCCCACAAAGATTTTTGTAAAATCATTCTAACAGTATCCGCTGTACAGATTAATAACAGTAACTCATACTTTTCTGGTCTGCACCACAATGATCATATCGGACCTGGTTTACTTCCTTAAGATTGGTAGGTCAGTAATTGGTTTCTGGGTACCCTTGTAAAAGTTTGCAAAGGTATATATTTGCACTGCATTTTTGCACATGCTTTTCCCATGGCTGTACAGTGCATTTAGTGTAGTTTACTCTGGTTTGCCATATTTGTTAATATGCTTTACCATAACTCGCTATTCTTTACAATGCTTACCTATGTTTTACCAGGCTCTCACTATAATCCATTACACTTTGCTATGTTTATATTAGATTTGTTCTTAAAAATTCTATGTCTGTTATTGTAATTGGCAAAATTGCACCCATCAACAAAATGTCAAATGTTTTACTGTTTCTTCTTATCTGTTACTAATCATTTGACATTTGTGTATACTCTGCAGCAGAGTTTTGGTACTTTTTGATAGGCTGACTCTTAACCCATCTCACAAAAAAAAATTGTTCTGTCACTGTATTTGTAAACCATCTGAGACAAAAATAGTATGTTCATATCTGTGTCAACCTAAAATAGACCACCGCTACTCCTCCCCACTTGAAAGGATGTGACTACTGCTACTGTAGGTCTCTTCAGGAGACCTACAGTATAAAAACAACAAAAATAGAGTCGCTCATAAATTTGAATACGTTTTCCCAGTGGTGATTAGGATAGGATTGTGATTAGCTAAAATGAAGTGTTATTTGATGACCAGCTTTAATTGTTCAATTAAATAACAACAAACACTCACAGATAAACTGTGCATAAACTTTATTCGTTTTGTAGAATAATGTACATAATGTACTGTATAACATATTTTAAACTTGCACACAACAATGCAGATGAAAACATATTTTTTTAAATGAAGATTCAAGTTTGCAGTCAACATAATATCGAAAACAACAACAAAAAAGCATTAAAGCTAAACAAGGCAGAGTACATGGTTTACACACAAGTCTACTTCAGCAATTAGTAAACAAAACTTTGTACAAAATATAGTGCAAAATTGATTTTTCCTCACTTTCCATCTTTAAAAACACTTTCAAATATCTGAACTCAAATCAGTTTGTAAAATATCAAAAAATAAAAAAGCAATTGTAAGAAAGAAAAAGCTAAATGGGGAAAAAATGCAATCCAGTAGTAGCTACATTGGCAAAATTAGTTTTGTAGTTTTAATATAACAGAAGCCAAGAAGGAGCCTTTACTGCATCTGGTCTGAACGATCAATAAGAAAAGATACACAATATTCTCATATGAAATGCATGGAAAGAACTCATCTGAGTAGTAAAAATGTATTCAGTCATGCATTCAAGAAAATTGAGCTCAATATACACCACCACATCCTCTTTACCAATCATCATACAATAACGTCATTCATTTGAACCCATACACTTTTAAACAACAACAAAAAAACAATCACATCTTTACACATGTACTTAAATTCAGATTTTAGATACCACAATGCAATACATGTTTAATAATAATACAATTTTAAGAAAAGAGCTGCACGTCTATGTAAAATAAACATTATTAAATGTTTTGTCCTTTAACAAGGTAAACAAACAAACAAAAAAGTCTCCATCTAGTGGCCAATTCAATTCCGTTTCTCATCAGAAGTTCAGTAACTAAGTCAAATGGAATTTCTCATTTCTCAATTCAGTGCTGTATCACTGAAACAGCAATACAGTGATTTTATATTCGCTTAGTTGTATCCCTTTAATATTTGGTCCTTGCAATAATTCCGAGCAGTTCTGAGTTGTGTTGCTCCAATACTGAGTTATTATAATTTGTCTATAAATCTGTCTGTGGAATCATAACTGCCAGAGCATTCATCTTTCCATTCAAATCATGCAACAGTGTCATCGTTCAACTTTATCAGCCCCAACCAACTCCCTCTATCTATCTATCTCTATCTATCTATCTATCTATCTATAGATAGATAGATAGATAGATAGATAGAATAGTTAGGGCTGGCAGAGTTAAAAAGGTCCATTATCATATGATTTGAATAATCTCAAAGCGACATAAAAGCCAGAAAATCAGATTTAGAGAAAATTATAATTATACTCAATAGCGGAGCAACAGAACCCAGAAGCATACAGGATTACTGCAAACACCGTGCAATAGTAAGGGGACATTAAAAAGGCAATATAAATGACATCTGAAGCCAATTACTCCAAAAACATGAACTAGGAAAATGTACATTCAAATAGTCACCTATTTTCTGTGGTAACAGTTTTTAAAATTAAATCCCTATAAAGTCAATCATACTCCACATCAGGCTATAAAGCTGCTTCTGAAGCAGTTTTAAATTTGGATGATAGTGGAGGATTCAGCTTTTAAAAAAAATATTCAGCTGAACACCAAACGTATCAACCCTAAAATAGTACAAATACAACCCCCCACCCACCATACTTTTATATTATTACAAAATGTTAACACAATTAGATGGGGTATCATTTCACCATCATATTTAAGTTCATATGTTTATGAAGAATATAGAAAAATGAAGGAAAGAAAACATTAAAAATGATTCTGTAATGGTTATACATTTGTATTTGGTTTTTGAGCATGATGTTTTGTATTTTTTTTTAATGTTTTTTAACAAAAAGAATATGATAGTGATTTATTAATGTGTCAAAAATGATCCCTACCCTGAACACCCCGTGACTGTGTAATATTGTATTGATACTATAATATACACTAGTGCATCAGTGGTACTATTTCTTAACAGTTTAATTATCTTCACCTTTAGAACTGATTTAATGAAGTTTGATATTTTCAGAAATCTGAAATGAAAATCAGATGTTGTCTTTAAAAAAAAAAAAACATTTCTATGGCATCATTCTTTAGGCTTTACATTAATTTTACAATTCAACTTAAAACAATAGAATTGTTGAAACTGTGGAATCATCAACCAAAGTAACCAGAGAAAACAAATGTTAATTTCAGTATCTGAATAAACATGAGTTTCACCTAAATTAGAAATGTTAGATATTAGGCACAAAACTTTTCATATTCAGCTCAAACGTAAATCATTAACAAAACTGGAACACATCACAAAAATCTCAATGATTAGAAAGAAAGAAAAAAATGAACCAAAGCTTTTAAGAAGAACAAAGCATACAGGCAGGTGTGGGGATGGCTTGCTTAACCACTATGATTATAATGTTTCTGTCATTAGGTTGCAACATGCAAAAACACGTCCTTTTAGTTGTGCTTACTGATGATGAATCCTGCAGATTACAACACAAATCCACTTTTAATATTACAAAAAAATGAATAATCAATAAAATAATCACAGGTGATGCTTGTAGCCAGCGCTCCAGATAAGGGTTTGGGTCTGGGAGTAACTTACCATCTAATTTTAACACTGAGAGAGTAAAATGTATTTTCAGGGGATAAAATGCAACATTACCTTAAAGTAATGAGTACTCTCGATAAATACTGTACAATCTTTAATGATAATGGGGTAGGCATTAAAAAAGAGCCTTTCATTTTACCTGAAATGTTACTTTGAACTACTGTACAACCACGTGTGTGTTCTACAAGGTTCTTTATCGGCTCAGCGCATTTTTTTGAGGTATCACACTGACTCTGCAAATTAATTACGTTACTTATATAAATTCTTAAACTCAGTGAACATGTAAACAAATAAATATAAAGCCATACAGAAATGAATTAATAAGTTATAAAACAGTTTAATATTATAGGCACCTTTTTGTAGCGGTTGCCTCTGACGATGGTTCCAGTTGGATTTGTAGCTGGACTGGGGTGTTTACGCTTCAACCTGTGTAGCTTGCTGGCAAATTATTCTTATTTTTACTGTGATTGGCTGCAAAGACAACGGGGCTAGACAAAATTAGATGATGTTGTTGGGTTTGTCTTTCTTGCGTACAGTTTCCTAGTAACTGAAGACATTGTATTCTGGGAGATGTAGTTGTTAGTGGAAGTTTTAGGGGAGGCAGACAAGCTGTGCAGCAAAATTGCAATGCATATTTTTATGCATTACATTTAAATTTAGTGTGTATTTCAGATTTTTGAATGCATAAAAAATGCAGATACAGAGTTTATCTGGACCGTTGTTTGTAGCTAATGATGAAAACTGAGTGGAGGATCTTCTTACTGCGGGATGTGGTTTATTATGTGGTTCAATATAAAAAGAGTAAAAAAACAAAAAGAAGAAGAAATCCAGAATGTTCCAAGTAATTTGGACCCAGCTCTACAGTTTTAATGCTTGGATTCAAACTACAGTTTGAATGATTAGGTCCGTACTACAGTTTAAATGATTATAAATAACCATTAATAAAGAAACACCTGGTAGAGCTTCGTTTGGAGTGTTTTAGTTTTAATACAGTAGCTGAACTTAATCTCCCACCTTTGCTATCTTATCATTAGGTGTGTGGGGATACTCTAGATACGTTAGGACAGTTATACACACACTCACAGACAACACTTCACATATTTGTAGTTCCCGTATGTTCTGTTTAAGGATAGTGTTCAAATCTACCAACAAAAAGTTGCATCTGTTTTCTATGTGTGTTGGGTTATTATACAACGTAACCAAGGAGGAGAATATATCAAACTGAAATTGCTGTATTATTTAGAATGTATCCCTGATTTGGAAATAGCATTTAGGCATCCCTGTAAGGGGAGAATATATATGTTTTTGTAATAATTAGTGCCTCATCAGCCCATTGTTAATTGAATATATAGACGCTGGTAGGTTAGTTTTGTATTTCCCCTCATTACAATGTATTGGTTCTACACAGTGCCACTGCACATCTCAGAAAGGCTATCTATGATCCTCATTTTAAAAGGGTTACATGAAGTGCTTTTCTTTAATGGTTAAATCCATAGCTATTGTTGACATACAGTAACATTTGATTCCAAATTAGAGTTTTCTCTTGCAGACCGACCAGCACTCCAATAGGAAGGGAAAGTTGACAACACTCTTAGCCCAGAGAAAGTATATATTGCTGCTAACCACAACACTACAGTGCAATAAATCAACCCAGAGGGATAAATGGGTTGGCGTCAGAATTTAGGATTATACTGCTAGGTCATCAGATCTCACTCTACTACTGGACCCGCTGGCCTTGCTGAGTCTACGTTTATCCTTAAAAAGGTTCTCATGCCCAGGAGGGGCAGCTGAACTATTGGAGGTCTCACTTCCTTGCAGGTAGTGCATTTGGAGAAAATCTTCACCCTCCAAGTTGTCACGACTATGGTGACGCTCTGTGGCCATATTGGCAGAGTTCTGCTGGTGGGCCAGCTTGTTATTGAAAGGGTTGCATCGGCCATCGGTCGCCACCAAACACCGGTTGAAATCTGGTGTAGGTGTGCAAGCCTGGGAGGGTCTGTCTGGTGCGTCAGGTTCCTTGGAGATGGGGGCAGCTGCAACAGGGTTAGGGGTGGAGTTGTAGGTTCTCAAACACTGCTTGAACTTCTTCCATCCAAGATGGTAAAGCTCCACCACACTCAGAAAAAGTGAGAACACCGCCACAGTAAGCATGAACACTATGAAGACGTTCTTCTCAGTTGGCCTGGACATGTAGCAGTTCACAGGATTAGGGCAAGGCCAATTATCGCAGTGGTAGAGGGGTTTCAGGAAGATCCCGTAAATAAGATACTGACCCACAATGAAAGCCACCTCAATAACCGTCCTGATGAGGATACTGAAGACGTATGTTTGGAGTAAAGTCCCCTTGAGCTTGATCTTGACAGTGGCTTCTTCTTTCATTGATACGTCCACCTTGTCTTCTAGATACTCTTTGCCACCTTGGGCCCTGTCTTCTTGCTCTCTGAGTTTCTTTTTCTCCTCCATGCGGACTGTATGCATAGCATGTCCCATGTAGATGAGGGAGGGGGTTGAAACAAATATAATCTGAAGAACCCAATAGCGGATGTGTGAGATGGGGAAAGCCTTGTCGTAGCACACATTCGTGCAACCAGGCTGCAGGGTATCACATTCAAAGTCGCTGTGCTCATCTCCCCAGGAGGACTCGGCTGCAGTGCCCAGGACAAGGATCCGGAAAATAAAGACCACAGTGAGCCAGACCTTTCCCACTATCGTTGAGTGCTCCTGTACTTCTTCAAGGATGTTTCCTAAAAGACTCCAGTCACCCATTACTGCTCGCACCTATCTGCGAAGAGGCCTAACAAAAACAAAGCAGAAAAAATATTTTATTATCATTAAATATGTATTCATCCAGTACACATATTTACCTGGATAGGTTATTATGAAGCATCAGCACTCTGTCAAACCTAATAAACTTATTATTGAAGATCAGCTCATCTGTGGTAGGTTCAGCCTATCTCCTTGTGTATAGGCTTATACCTAGGCCCCTACCTAAATTGCTGTAAAAATAAAAACAAATTGCGGCTCAGTTGCGGGCAAAGTAAGAAAAATTGCGGAAAGGTAATTATAGCTCTTTAATAATTGCGGTAATTTACAAAATCCAAGGCTATTCATTTGTTTTTTATTAAATCAAAATGATGCGCTGAAATGATAGCATTATTTTGTATGCCAAATAATGTATTTGCGTAAACAAAAATGTTTTTACCGTAACTATACCGTAACTATGCATTCATACAAAACAAAACAAACAAACAAAAAAAAACAGTACATTTGTAACAAACATGCTGGACAAAATCGAGTCGTTATCTTTAGACGTTTGCATTTTAGAAGCATTGAAGGTCAGTGCAGAACACCCACTGGCAGTCTTCTCATGTACGTCCTGTCGTTGCTTTGTGAAGACTTGGCCATACCGAGACGCTGCACGCTCAGCATCTACAGAATGAGGCAAGATCGATAGGGATCGCTTTGCTGTCTGTTAACTCTGGAAACCGCTGTAGAACTACAGGTGATCTACACTTCATGGATACAAGCAGAACACCTCGAAAGATCTGATCGTTTTCAACAATGGTTTGGCATTATGAGCAATTAACTCAATGTCAAGTGGCAAATACGTGTTGCTTAAAGCGAGATTAAAGTGCCCAGTGGTGAATCAGGTGAAATCCTCATTTCACTTTCAGTGAACTCGCTGTATACATTAACATACTCAGCGTGGTATAGAACTGCTTGAAATCACTTGTTTTGGACACAGAAGCACTTGATCAGGACTGGTCTACTGTTTTTCTGCAAGAAAAGCTTTAAAACGCTGTTTGCGAGCTGGGCAGTATTTTAATTTTTTTTTTCATTGCAGCAATGAATTTATCAACTTTAGAAAAATGTTACACCACTGATTGCTAGCCAGACTTAGAATGTGAGCATTGCAGGTTATATGCACCGAATTAGGAAGCAGACCATATAGTACTTCATTATATGCCCGAGTACAGTATGTGGCATTGTCTGTCACAATCCCATCACACACACACATTGTTAAACTCAATAGCAGCGCAAGATGTGGCGTGTACCTTACTACTCTAGTTTAATCCAGCAAAAATGTACTCATTGGACCCATGCTGACATAGAGCGGGCACACTCTGTAATCAAATTTGATTCGAAACAAAAAATAAATATCAGGACAAAGATGAAGACAAACCAATTATATTCTGCTCATTAGGTATTTTTTCAGTGAAAATAAAAATAAAGACCGTTAAGAAAATATCACAAAAGTTTTCTTCAAATTCTCTTTAAAAATATATTTTGATTAATTTAGCTAATGCAGTGTCTTATTGTTGTGCTTGACACTGAGTACTTGTTTTAGACTCTTGTTCCTCTTGTTCCATTGTAATAACGTTATTGCGCTTTCTTGATCTGTACATGAGGGGGGACATTAGTCAAATCTACATCCCAGCAAAAATGTCCACGTTGGCCCAGCAATGGCCCAGCACAGGCTGAAATATTGGCCCATAACTGGCAGCCATTGTGGGCCCCGTGTGGATTTGCCAGAGTGGCCCCAAGTCATTGGCACAGTGCTCGCTGCTCACATTAGAACAGTGCTCGCTGCTCACATTGGAACAGTGCTCGCTGCTCACATTGGAACAGTGCTCGCTGCTCACATTGGAACAGTGCTCGCTGCTCACATTGGCACAGTGCTCACTGCTCACATTGGCACAGTGCTCGCTGCTCACATTGGAACAGTGCTCGCTGCTCACATTGGAACAGTGCTCGCTGCTCACATTGGCACAGTGCTCACTGCTCACATTAGAACAGTGCTCGCTGCTCACATTGGAACAGTGCTCGCTACTCACATTGGAACAGTGCTCGCTGCTCACATTGGAACAGTGCTGGCTGCTCACATTGGAACAGTGCTCGCTGCTCACATTGAAACAGTGCTCGCTGCTCACATTGGAACAGTGCTGGCTGCCCACATTGGAACAGTGCTCGCTGCTCATGTTGGCACAGTGCTCGCTGCTCACATTGGAACAGTGCTCGCTGCTCACATTGGAACAGTGCTCGCTGCTCACATTGGCACAGTGCTCGCTGCTCACATTGGAACAGTGCTGGCTGCCCACATTGGAACAGTGCTCGCTGCTCACGTTGGCACAGTGCTCGCTGCTCACATTGGAACAGTGCTCGCTGCTCACATTGGAACAGTGCTCGCTGCTCACATTGGCACAGTGCTCGCTGCTTACATTGGAACAGTGCTCGCTGCTCACATTGGCACAGTGCTCGCTGCTCACATTGGAACAGTGCTCGCTGCTCACATTGAAACAGTGCTCGCTGCTCACATTGGAACAGTGCTCGCTGCTCACATTGGAACAGTGCTCGCTGCTCACATTGGAACAGTGCTCGCTGCTCACGTTGGCACAGTGCTCGCTGCTCACATTGGGCCCACGTGGATTTGCACATCGGGGCCATTGGGGACAATGGCCCCTATGTGCAAATCAACGCGGGGCATACACCGGCTGCCAGTTATGGGCCAACATTTCAGCTCGTGTTGGGCCATTGTTGAGCCAACATGGACATTTTTGCTGGGGAGGGGAGTCGGGGAGAATAATCAGGCTATGTTGCAAATTCCAGGGGGTGAATAATCAGGCTACGTTGCAAATTCCAGCAGCTGATTGTGTAAAAATCAAGCCCTGAGATTTTTTAACATGCAAAGGTACTGCTTGCAGAGGTTCTGTGTTTTGCAATGCTTCCCCGGTACACTGCTAGACATTGCGGTAGAAGCCTAATATTGCGGGATCCGCAATTTACGCAATATCGCAAATTAAGTAGGGCCCTACTTATACCCCTATTCACTTACAATAATAAGCAATTTCAGATCATGATTCAGTTCAGCATACTTTGTTGTAGATATTTACTAAAACTTGTTAATAAATGTATGTATGTTGCTGGCAATGTATGTACACCAAGCTACACGGCCTTCCTCTCTAAGGCAGTTGCTCTCTGATGCAAGATTACTGATAGTTATTGGACAGTAGTGCAATCCAGTATGTTGAAAGTTCCTAGAGATAGTTGGGAGGGGTTTCCCTGGCATTATATACCCCAGGGCCATTGACAGTAATAAAACTCCCAAGCATCTCCTTCAATCAAGCCAAGGAGGTGGCCACTTCAATATGGGAGACAGTATGGGAGCTCACTGAGTCCACATATTTCCCTAGCAAAATATGTGGTCCTTCAAAACTTTCAATGGATTTTTTTTTTCAGCTTGGAAAACCACATCTAATACATACTGTTATTTTATCTGGAAGGGAGTATCAATGTTTATACTCTCCTCAGAAATTCTACTAGAGTTCCCTTGAGAGGTTTTTGCGACATTCTGGTTCTAGAGAATGGAAAGTTCAGCATCGTTCCCTGGGGAAGTTCTGACAACATGTCAGCAGTTTATAAATAGCAGCCTCACTGTAAAAACCGAAGAACTCTGCAGCCCTGGGCAGACAGTAACAACCTTTCTCATAACGTAAACTGGGCTCTGCTTTGGAGAAGGGTCAGTGGGAATTGGAGGCACGTCACAGTAAAAACAAAATCTTTAAATTTCTGATTTCCAGCAAGGGGGGGAGGGGGGGGGGGAGGTCCTGAGAACTGCAGTTATATTTTTATATTACGTCAATCATCTCATTATGTCACTGACATAGTGAGACAAAGTAAGAATTGTTTTTTTAACCAATTACGTTGAAGCTACACACAGGTGTATTAACCAATTTCTTAAAATCCCTTTTATACGTTTAATTGGCTTCAGATATATTTCAACAATTTAAACAGTGAACAGATCCTTTTAAGCCTTTAAAGGGTAAACATATTTTCAGAAAATACTAATGGAGTTCATTTGGCTAATTTACAGTCAAAAACATATGTACACTAAATGTAATACATTATTTAGACCTAGTAAACTTAGCATCTTCCACCTGTTAAAGGTAGTGAGGGTATATTAAAATAATAGCAGTTTTTGTGATTGCACTATTTGTGATGTTTGTTTAAAAAAAAAAAAAAAAAAGTCTCTATGTTGCTTATACCCTAGCTGCCCCGTCAATGACATTCAAATCAACGTTCTGAGAAAATGTAAAAATGTAATTCACAGAAAGGCCCCTAAGAGATGCCAAAACATTGCCGAAATATCAGAGACATTCTGAATAACAGGAACATGTTGAGAAGAGTTTTGACAAGACACCATCTTGTAATAACTGACTGGAGCGTGAATGATGCCAGCCCGCTTCTCCAGTAGGTTTGAGCGTTACAAGACTCAAGATTAGCCAGCATGCCACCTGTGAGCCAAATGTGTCCCCTGTAAGGGCTGAGCTTGGCAGCCACAGCTTAGAACAAAAATACAGAAATCTTCACCAATGGCGCTGTCAAGTTTGAACTGAACATGTAAATGTATTGAAAACCCTGCAGCTGCACTGACTTTAAAAAACGGATGTACCATAATCTACATATACAATTAGACAAGTACAGTATTTAGGAAAAAAGAAAAAAGTAATTCTGATCCTGTCATATAGTAAAAAGAGTTTTGAGAAAACATATCAGAATATTGTATTTGAATAACTGTTCCAAGTGCAGTTTTAAAACAGTACACTCTATACAATTCGAACTCTCGTTCACACATCAGTAGCAGCCAGTCATAGGGGTAGTATTCTTGTTTGTTCTTCTAAAAACAAAACTCACACCACAAAAATCCCAATTGATACATCCCATATAATACTATATATTACTTATACCTTCTGCAGTTTATTGTCTTTACAATACAGCCTCAAAAGCCAACGTCGTATGCAATACATTATGTGTTGGCCTTAACATCTACTTAGAGTTAGATAGATAGATAGGGTAGCTTTTTTCTCCATTCAAAAATACAGGGTTAAGACATTTGTGGATGACCTCTTTTAAATAACCTTTAATAAAACCACAGAATTAACTTGCTTACTATGCTACCTTAACACCTACATTGATAATTACACCAGTACACAGTTCAAATGTCCAGACCGAAGATGTCATTCCATAGGTAACCATTATACAGTTAGCACTTTACAGTACTACTTACAAGGCCAGTGAAGATCCTTATAATAAGAAACGATTATATATATATATATCTATATCTATATCTATATATATCTATATCTATATCTATATCTATATATATATATATATATATATATATATATATATATATATATATATATATATATATATATATATATATATATTTATACACACATACATATAATATACATGATTATATAATCACATGTTCTTCAAAACGCAACCCCAGTTTGTTAAAAACAGCACAGCTTTGGAAACTGACAGTTCAGTACCCAGTACCTAAAAGACATGACACATTCTTACCGGCTCCAATGGAAGTAGGAACAGCACTGAGACAGTAGTAAACTGCAGCAGTCACTGGATGTTCCTGAACTCTCAGCTCATACATGGACAGAGTCAGCACTTGTGTTTAAGGAGTTTCCAGAGCAGGGGGCAAGGCTTCATATAATCTATGCATGTTCATGGGGGTGGGGGTGGGGTGGGGGGGGGGGGGGGGGGGGGGGTGGTGTTAGGAAGTCTGTTTTATTTAACACTCAAGCTCTACTAATAAAGGCTCAGTATGGGATCAGACACATCAACCACCAGTCTACTTTATTCAAATTTAAATTATTATTATTATTATTATTTTTAAATAATCAATTTTAATCTGTAACGTGGCACAGTTGGGTTTGTGGTTAACTTACAAGTCTAAACTGTCAGTCAGCAGTGTTGTGTGTGTGTGTGTGAGTGTCATTCAGTGCCACACTGTAGGTCATCATGTGAAGATGGGGTTCCTGAGCTATAGTCCATTGCAACTGATCATGCAAACAGTCACTGAGCCAATGCTAAAGGTACAGCATAGGAATCTTTTTTTTTTAGAGCATTTCTTCATTGTGATAAAATGAGTAAGCAAGGCATTATACAACAACAAAGGCTTGACTATATCGATGCAGATGGGGTTATGCTTGTGGGAACAGAACATGATATTTGGTTATCAGGGAAGTAGGAAATATCCATCTGTTCAAAGCCGAGACGTTTATTTGGAAAAGTGTTTTTTCAGAAGGAAGTCATTTTAAACAATATAGTTTCCTAGTGCTCTGGCTCCCAAAGGATATTGATTGAATGAGCCGATTACAACAGAAAGCAAAGGACAGGAAGAGGGTTGATGAACAACTGATATTTTAAACTTCCAAAACAATGCACCTGACAGGACTCTGGCAGGGCTCACTGTCCAGAATGATTTACACCACCTTTATTTGACGTTTGTTTAAGGATCATGAACAACACAGAGGTTTATGGCTTTGTCACATCAAGTCACAGCGGAAGTATTTAAAATGCTTACAGCTGAATCAACAACTTAACCCGTTAGAAAACTGAAAGCACCAGCTTTACAGTGAATTGAAAAGGACAAATTCTTTATATGCGCAAACATTTGGCTTGACTAAACGGAAAATGGAGCAGAATATACATGCAGAGTGACCAGCAATAGTTCAGGGTATTCTAATATGTACATATATTATTAACCCATTAAGGAATTCTGTAGCTCTGTAAAAGTTAGCTTTAAAAAATGTAAACAATTTTAAGCGTGTGTTGCCACATGCTATATATATATATATATATATATATATATATATATATATATATATATATATATATATATATATATATATATTTACAGAAGTCACTCTACAGTACAAAGTTATTAATAAGCAGTTGTTTTTTGTTAAATCAGTATTTTGATGTACTTTTTTTATCTAAAGTTGTGTGATACAGGATTGTTGATTACATCCGTGGAAGTTTTTAATGGCAAAACATGTAAATTGATATTTGAAGCAGTTTACTCATTAATATTAAATTAAAATGTATATGTATTCAGTAAGCCCTTTAATAATGATCAGAAATAATTAAAGAAATCTTTTAACACTGAAAGAAACAAAAGTTTTGTCTAGAAGTCTTTATAAGCTGTTGGGAAAGACTGGTCAAATAATCTTTGTTTTATTTATCTATAATGATAGACATCTGTTACCTCCATTCCTCTTTTTTTGCAGCATGGTGCATCTCAAATATGAAAATAAATAACTATGATATATGTTGTAACTTTTTTTTTTAATATAAATGTAGTCATTGCCAATTATTTTTATTATTTTCTCCCAATTTGGAATGGCCAATTATTATTTGAAGCTCAGCTCACCGCTATCACCCCTGCGCTGACTTGGGAGGGTGAAGACGAACACACGCTGTCCTCCGAAGCATGTGCCGTCAACCGACCGCTTTTTTTAACACACTGCAGCCACCCAAGAGCTACAGCGTCGGAGGACAACGCACCTCTCGGGCAGCTTACAGGCAAGCCTGCAGGCGCCCGGGCAGACTACAGGGGTCGCTGGTGCGCGGTGAGCCGAGGACACCCTGGCCGACCTAACCCTCCCTCCCCCAGGCAGCACTCGGCCAATTGAGCGCCGCCCCCTAGGAGCTCCCATCCACGGTCGGCTGTGGAATAGCCTGGATTTGTACCAGCGACGTCCAGACTATAGTGCGCATCCTGCATTCCACGTGAAGCATCTTTACTGGATGCGCCACTCGGGATCTTCAATGTTGTAATTTTTTTGGAACTCTATTTATCTTGATGTACCTCATAGTCAATAAATCTGATTTTGTTTTTAAAGCCACTATTACCGTATTTCCAATATTTAAAAGATTCTAATACAGTCCAACAAAAATTGCAATGTAAGCAACACAAACCCCAAGACCTTCTCTATATCCAGTCAGTGTCAACGTGTTGCAATCACTGTGCTGAAGTGTTTCAAAGCACAGCCTCCTATATATCTGACACTGATATTTCTATTGCACCTGGGTTCTAAAGATTGTATGAGATGGTACCTGTTTGGATTGCGCGTCTAAGCCTAGCTTTCAAGTTAATTGCTTAATGTTACATTAAATAACAGGGTTTGTTTAAAGCTGGACGCCAACTGTGGTTGCAGGCTGCTGAGCCCACAGTGAAAGCATGCAAACAATATCTTCTCTACAGCATTGATGCATGTGATATCATGTGGACCGGCTGACTGAACTGCCATCTCATTGTCTTTGTATGCTTTTATTGAAATGTACACATTATGCTTGAAGCATGACCTGACAGTTGCAGTTGGAGGTCTTGTGTGGCATTCTGTTCACATCAGACAAGCTGTAGACTGTAATAAACAAGTATCTAATTTGGGTGGCCCATGGGAAGATAATTGTAATGACACTTTAAAACAAACCTGATGTTGTTGTGTTTCATATCTAACAAAAAATCTTCTTTAGAAGCATACAAATTAAAGTCAACATTCCATCCTGGGCCATCTTTTCACAAAGTACATCCTCGCCACAATGTACTGCTTCTCGATACAATGCATTTCGGGTATACTAAGCTTCTGGCTATGGCTGATCTTTTAAACAGACTTTCAAACACCAGAAAAATGCCTGATTGGTGTTAATTGCTGTAGGAGACTGTATACCATTGAACATTTTAGTAGCAATTACTATAACTACAGTATTTTCTGCTTCTCGCTGTGCTGTACTTTCACTGTTGCATACAACATAATTACTACTGTATAGGTCATTTGTGATTTGCCGTTTGGCCTGCAACATATAGTTGTGTAAATATGTATCTACAGAGTGCATTGTAATACTCTGTGTCTTGGTATATAGCATTACCCTACATTAGCGGATTCATATTAGACACTTGATAAACCCATGATAAACCAAGGAGTTGGTGTTCTTGAAAGTTTACACAAATGTTAAGATTTACAAGAACCATTCCCATAGACACCCAAAACACGCATTCATTAAAAATCAAAGAAGTCAGGCTTTAGCAATCAAATGGGCTACAGAACAGTTTTCTATTGAGGCCAGGTTTTCAATTCAGACACCTGGCTCCACTGAATGAACGTTACAGTTTGGCACCTGTCAGAGACTGCAATGAGACCCGCAAGAGGTTAGCTGCATGAAGCTGTTCACCAAGTGAACAAAGTAGAGCGAGAATGAGCACAGATATTAAAAGCATGCCAAGCATTTATTGACACCATAGGTATTTCATAGAAAAGCAGCAAGAAAAATGTGGTCTTTGCCCTATTTATTCAGTTGTTTCAAATATGCACTGCAAGTACAGATTTAGCAGACATCATCATTTAATGTCATTGTGATACAGGCTAAGGTACAGTTTAATTTTCTTGTTTTATTACCTATGTTGTATGTCCTCTGACAGAAACATTTTTGAAGACGTGTATTTTTAAGACATTTCAAACTCTTTACATTATATTTAAAAATAATAATAATGAGGCTATCAATAGTGGCCTATTTTATTAACATATTTATTAGTATGTTTTAATACCCCTCTCATATTAAATGTTGTGTTGTATTATTTTCAAGAATTTTAATCCAAGGATGACATAAGATGCTATAACTGTTTTAATCGGACAGAGCCCACTTCAACCCAGTTTTACTATCACTCTGTAATTCAGTGGCTCTGCTAAGACTGAAAACCATGAGCTCCTAGTAAGTATCAAGCTTCCTCCCTCATAAATCAAGTAGGTTGGGGTAAAGGGCAGATTTACTGGAAAACACATACAGGATGCTGTGTTTTGTGATAACAAAATGTACAATTATTCTAAATTCATTAATGCATCTCTTTTATTTACCACACCATTTCTGAAATTGGTCTACAATTGCTCCCAAAAACATATTTTACGATTAAAGCTGATAATCGGTTATTGTTAACAAAGTTGATTATTTTATTTCATTTTCGGCATTCACCAGTTGTTGTGATTATGGGAATATTGCAACGGCATAACTACCTGTATGTAATTGCATGTGCTCAGTACAGAATAAAACAATACAATAGTAAAATCAGTGTCATACATTTACACACAGACTCATTAAAATCAAAATGCCTGTAGGCTAGGTCTGTGAAGATCAATTTTTCATACCGTTTAAAAATGGTCCATATACAGTAAATGTCTCAATATCTAGTACTGGCTACTGTGGCTTGCTTCTAATCAGGCAGCAGGGATCTTGTCCCATTCTTCAGTCAGTGCAATACCAACCATGCTTTCTGATGTCAATGGGGGGTAGCAATGCTGACAAACACAATGTCTGAGAAGCTCCTAAAGGTGGTAATACTCAATTAAGGTCTGGACTTCTTGCTGGAGAGTGACAATCCTGGCAGTATGACAGAAGGCATTATCTTGTATCAGAACTGAGGGGCAATTGCAAAATGTATTGAAGAAGATGAAAAAAGTTCTACTTGGCTAATGCCTTAACAACTTTTTTGACTATGTTCATAGTGTTTTTCTTTTTTTTTTTTTTTTTTGAGTAGTGTATATTTTGTAACAATAAGACAGACATTTTCAAATTGTGTTTGACACCTGCCTGATTCTCAAATGGATTGTGTAAGGCTGGGCATGTATACAATTTCTATCTGTTGCAGGATGTCAAGCTGCCATGACATTTGCAAGCACATTTAGTGAAGCCTTGTCCAGTCCCTTGCAGATAGAATATGAGGGGTTTCAGCTGGGTTCATGACAGGTTCTATATTAAACCACGCTGCCAGATTGTTAATGATTGGTGCCCAATCGGCTCTGTTTTTCATTTCGACAAAGCACCATCATTCACTCAATTTCTTAGGACTATTTGTTTGCATCCATGTTGTGTGCATACTTTCTACATCCTGATTTGCTCTCTCAACACTTCCTGGCTTTGTCTGTGACACTGTTGTCCCTGCAACTGTAGCAACTTTAAAAAACAGACACATATATCAGGGCGTTTCCGTTGAAGAAGATCTGTTAACAAGTGTGACAAGAGTAGCAGGCACCACTGAGCTTTCTCTCTGGAGGCATTATAGGATTGTTATCCTGTAGTTATTTATTTATTTAGGTGTTTAATATTCAAACACTAATACAAAATCAACAAAATAATATTTGATTAACAATTATTCATTTTTCCTAGTTGTCTTTTTTTGTAAAATTCAACTCACATTATAAAATCTTTTTCGTGGATATTTATCAATATATTTATTAATCAAGCACAAATAAAAAATGAACAAAATAATACTTTATCAACCAATTTCCTTGGTATGATTTTTTTTTTTTTTGAGAATCTTGAACTGACATTGTCTTGAACCTCAACACACCTGAAGCGTATATTACACAATCCTGTCATATATATGTGTGTGTGTGTGTGTGTGTGTGTGTGTGTGTTTATATTGGTCTCAGTAATATTTAAACAATATTTGAAATGACATAAAAAAAACCTGCCATTATTAAAACAGATATTTAACTTTTAGCAAACTTTCTTAGAAATAATTTTGGTTTGCAATCATACCAGGGTAATTCATAACTTAAGTTACATCCATCACTGACCATACCCTCCAGGTTTTGGACATAAAAAAAACAACACTCATAAGCTAATTTGCTGAACACCAGAGGCTATCATATGACCACATCATTGCATTTCTGAAAAAAAGTTCTCATTTAATAATGGCTGTATAAGATATAAGGCATATTAAAGAAAATTAAATTCCATGGAAAATGACTTGCCATACGTCATTTTGTCCTTGCAGTACATGGCACTTTAACTTTATTGTTGTAGCTAGTGTTACTGCAGTCACATGGTACATAGCCCCGTTCTTCCCCTGTTATATTTACTTACTTGAGGACAGGCTTTATGTTGGACTCAATGTAGTTATTGTCAACAATTAAACTGGAGGTTTTTGGTTTCACATCCAGAACTGCTCAATATTTAATGGTATAAACCAGTTTCTATGCATGTGGGGTAGGATCTTTTTTCAGCCTCTAACAACATGCTTGATTATTGCCAACAATGATTTTTAAAAAAACAAACAGTATATTTTATTAACTTACACCAACATGCACTAGTTATTTTCATTAATGGCCGGTAAATCTTGAAAATCAAAGGAAAACAGGATATTTTTCAACTTTCCCCAATGTATGTGGTTATTGTCAACAATACACCTTTAAAGTTGAAAATGAATGGGTTTGACATCAAACAAAACATATATAATATAAGATGTATACTAAATAGAAATGCCAAAGTACTATATAATAACTTTTTATTCAAAGTATAATGTTTCTTTCCAACAAGTCATTTCTAAATTTCTAATTGTTACCAGTGTTTCTTAGTACTGTACGACACTAAATAAAACAAACATTGACACTTGTACAGCATGGAACATAGTATAAATAAGTACCAATGCACTTTCACTTTAAATGAGCATACTGTTAATATATGAACTTTTTAACAACTGTTAAATATATAACAGAAAATACACATTTATTATACACAAATGTAACAATTTCTGTAGACTTACTTTAAAATATCACAGCATTGACCTACTGTCTGGTACATGAGATACGTCCAGCTTTCAACACCCAGTTAAACGGTATAAAATAACAACCTCATGAAAGTATTTATGCATCTGGTAAGTTACCTGTTAGGCTGCCGGACATAAGGCTGACTCCACTTCTGGCTCTGGAAGAATAGTTATGGACAGGTTCTCTCTATTTGCATTTCGGACGAACCATTTAAAAGGCAGACGGAGTAGAGGAGACCCCAGACTGACAAACAGTGGCAGCTGTCTGCAGGCTACTTTTATTTAAAGAAGTGTTTACAGATTACAGTAAATGTAATCTTATGCAGGGTGCAGTATAAGAAATGCCTGGCATTGCTTCAGCATTTCCTTCAGCCCCCAGCCACCCCCACCCCCCCGTCTCCCTGGTACTCTATTTTTATTAGAATAATGCATCTGTATCAGAAGGGAAGTTAGATTGTATTTAGAAAACAATGGCAATTCTAAAACAAATCTCCAACTCCCCTCTCTGAGGGCCAGAGTTTCCAGTGTGGGCCTCATTAATAACAAGCAGTGCTTGATTCATTGATTCATGAACAAGGAAAAGATGGAATTGCACTCTCATCGTATTGCTTCTGTAGTACTACACCAGTCACCATGCATTCCTTTTTATACATGTAAGCATGCACAGTTTGTATGTATGCATGCACATAACTATGTACTGTAAATGGCTATGGATTTATGGATGTGATAGGGCACATCAAGTGCACAAGCAGATACTCATAATAAAGGTTTTATTACTATCTAGGGAGGTTGTTGTCTCCAAGTTCACTCTATAGCTAGTAAGTGCTGTTAACTTTTCTTTTTTAAGGTCCTAAATTTGAATAAAAATTCAGTCCCTTCCACTCTGAGTCTGACCATGTGCTGTTATTGTAGCATACCAATTGATCCCAATAATCCCAATTATCTATGTATTCTTTATTAAATCTCCCACAGAGCACCTTCACACGCAGCAAGATTACAACACAACATGCAACTAGAAACATACTAAATTCATAACATAAACTACAATCTAATAATCAAATACATTGGGGCTTATACATTTGCCAGTTTTTTGGTCATTAATCAGCTAGAAATTGCAACCAAAATATTTTTGCTTTGTTTCTGTTTTCTGCTTTCTCACAATAGCAGTAGTTGAAATAGTTTTATTGGCAGACTAATTCACAGATGACAAATTCATACAAATAACTGAGGTGACTTTGGAAGCAATCATCCAACTCACTAATGACCCATAATGTCTCCTGTGGTATCCACCAAGGCTCTATTCAGTTATTCTCCTTATACTTGCTACCATTGGGCGTGACTATCCGTAAATACCACGTACATTTTCACTATTATGCTGATGACACACAACTTTACATCTCTGTAAAACCTGGGGATACATCAGCTGTCTCCACCCTAATTGCATGTCTGTCGGAGGTGGAAAGCTGGATGTCCCAACATTTTCTGCAGTTAAATTCAGGTAAGACTGGAGTCTTGCTGTTGGGTTCTCAGCAGCAATTGGAGATGGCAAATTCCATTAAAAAAATATAGGTAAATATAATTTAAATATAAAATCCAAGGCCAGAAACCTGGGATTTGCAATTGACTTTGATTTAAGTTTCGAGGCTCATGTTTGTGACGTCACTAAATTGTCTTTTTGTCACTTACGTAACATTGCCAAGATTAGGTCTTTTCTATCACTGCCTGACACTGAGAAGCTAATTCATGCATTTGTTTAATCTAGACTGGTTTACTGCAATGCTCTGTCATCTGGGCTACCAAATCATGCCTTATTCTGTTTGCAGCTTGTTCAAAATGCAGCTGATAGGGTGCTAAGTAGAACAAAGAAAAGTGTTCACATAACTCCAGTATTGGCTGCACTTCATTGGCTTCCAATACATTTAAGAACTGATTTTAAGATTTTGCTACTGACTTATAAGGCGTTCCATGGTCTGGCTCCTGATTATCTGAAAGAGCTCCTGCCCCCATATGAACCTATCCGTGCTCTAAGGTCAGCTGATTCTGGCCTTCTGGCTATTCCAAAGACTAAGACAAAGAGAGAGAGGAAGAGCTTTTAGCTATAATGCACCAAGATTGTGGAATAGATTGCCAGATGACATTAGAGAAGCAGTGTCACTTCATGTTTTTAAGTCGTGGTTAAAGACTATTTTTTTAGATTAGCTTTTGAATGCTGGTTTTATGTATCAGTCTCTTAATATGGTAATTGTACTCCTTTCTTTATTATTAATTTTATTGTATGTTTTTCTTTCACTGTATCTTTGTTGCTTTTGATTATTTAGTTGTTGCTTAATAACTGTTATTTTATTCCTCTCTTGTTATCAATCTTATTATTTTTTCTGAACTCTGCATTCAATTCTACTGTATTCTTGTTGATTTTATTGTATTGTAAAGCGCTTTGGGACACTGTGTAAAAGGCACTATTAAAATAAATACACTTTTAACTTTATAATGTGAGGGAAAATTATTTCTAATCTTCAGTGTTGTCTTTTTCTTGATATGCATATTTTGTTCCTATTTTAAAATATTCTATGTCACCACTGTGGAGATGTGGTACATGGTTAGATAAGGGAATTGTCTGTACTTTTGCAGTGGCTGTTTGGGTAACATGGATACAAAAGGCTGTATTCATAGAGTGTTAGCGTGATAGGAAGTGTTTTTCAGTTTTATTCAAAAACCTGCCTAATGAAAACTCCCAAAAATCACATGATAATTTATTTTAGCTTTGCTTTGTTTTTTGTTTTGTTTTTTAAGAAGATTTTGACCTGGTTTGTTTGTCTTTAGACAAGTCCTCCTTGTGTGTCCTTTATCAGTGAATGCATTTGCTTTCTACACCAGTAAGCGCATAATTTATTCACAATCTATCTATCTATCTATCTATCTATCTATCTATCTATCTATCTATCCATCTCTCTATCTATCTATCTATCCATCCACTGTAAAAAAATAAATAAATACATTTAACGTTGAAATGACTGGCAGCAGAGTAGCCAGTCAAATATCTTCAAAATAACTGGTGTGACCGTATTAACTGAATTACAACAAATGACTTAAATGCAATATATGGTCACACTTTATAAACTGATTTACAGCAAGTAACCGTAAAGCAATACATACAATCACACTGTATATACTGAATTACGGTAAATGACTGTTAAGCAATACACGGTCATAGCATGAAAATCTTGCTCTTGCTCTAGCTCTCGCTTATGCTCTCGCTCATGATCTTGCTCTTGCTCTTGCTCTTGCTCATGATCATGCTCTTGCTCATGCTCATGCTCTTGCTCTCGCTCTCGCTCATGCTCTTGCTCTCGCTCATGATCGTGCTCTCGCTCTTGCTCATGATCATGCTCTTGCTCTCGCTCTCGCTCATGATCGTGCTCTCGCTCTTGCTCATGATCATGCTCTTGCTCTCGCTCTCACTTATGCTCTCGCTCATGCTCTTGCTCTCGCTCATGATCTCACTCTCGCTCGTGATCTTGCTCTCACTCTTGCTCATGATCATGCTCTTGCTCTCGCTCATGATCACGCTCTTGCTTTCGCTCTTGTTCATGATCTCGCTCTCGCTCATGCTCTTGCTCTCGCTCTTGTTCATGATCTTGCTCTCGCTCTCGCTCATGATCTTGCTCTTGCTCTCGTTCTCGCTCATGATCTTGCTCTTGCTCTCGCTCATGCTCTTGCTCTCGCTCTTGTTCATGATCTCGCTCTCGCTCATGATCATGCTCTCGCTCTCGCTCATGCTCTTGCTCTCGCTCTTGTTCATGATCTTGCTCTCGCTCTCGCTCTCGCTCATGATCTTGCTCTTGCTCTCGCTCTCTCGCTCATGATCTTGCTCTCGCTCTCGCTCATGCTCTTGCTCTCGCTCTTGTTCATGATCTCGCTCTCGCTCTTTCGCTCTTTCGCTCTTGCTCTCGCTCATGATCTTGCTCTCGCTCTTTCGCTCTTTCGCTCTTGCTCATGATCATGCTCTCGCTCTCGCTCATGCTCTTGCTCTCGCTCATGATCGTGCTCTCGCTCTTGCTCATGATCATGCTCTTGCTCTCGCTCTCACTTATGCTCTCGCTCATGCTCTTGCTCTCGCTCATGATCTCACTCTCGCTCGTGATCTTGCTCTCACTCTTGCTCATGATCATGCTCTTGCTCTCGCTCATGATCATGCTCTTGCTCTCGCTCATGATCATGCTCTTGCTTTCGCTCTTCATGATCTCGCTCTTGCTCATGATCGTGCTCTCGCTCTTGCTCATGATCATGCTCTTGCTCTCGCTCTCACTTATGCTCTCGCTCATGATCTTGCTCTCGCTCTTGCTCATGATCTTGCTCTTGCTCTCGCTCATGATCTTGCTCTCGCTCTTTCGCTCTTGCTCATGATCTTGCTTTCGCTCTCGCTCATGCTCTTGCTCTCGCTCTTTCGCTCTTGCTCATGCTCTTGCTCTTGGGTCATGACTCCCAGAACAGGGGTGACCACACACAACATGAGGAAAACACATAAAGGGTGAGGGGACACAAAGGGCATGCACATTGACAAATAACCGTGCAACCGCACCGCACATTTAACAGATAATAACACAAAGAGCCCTGGTAAGATGCATATCAGTGTCAATCATGTGTAAGAACCCCTCATAATAACCAATCCAGAGGAAAGAGGAAGGCGGGATCACCATTTTCTTAAGCCGGATTTGCTTGGTACATTGTGGCTCTAATTACTGTGTATTTACATAGTGGCTACTTAGTAAATACATGTGTACTTACAAATATTTGCAATGTTATTATGCATGGTTACAATGTACTTATTGTGTAAATATTTTTGCACCATGTATGCAAGTACATAATTGTATCAGAAAAGGTTAGGGTTAGGGTTAAGGTTAGATTTTGGGTTACGGTTAGAATTAGGGCTATGTCTTGCAAAAAGATTAACACATTACGTAAATTGTAACTATGTATAATTACATAATTATGTGTGAGTACACATGAATGTACTAAGTAATTACTATGTAATTACACAGTAATTAGAGACTCAATGTAAAGTGTTACCGAAAAGATAAACAGCACTGCAGTTTCTGTTTGATGTCTCACATTCAAACTACATTTTTGGAAATAATTAGAAGTGTAATGTTAAATAGCTGTACTGTATGTACAGTTATTGTTATATGTAATGCAGACACTGAGAAATACTACTCTGCTGCAGAACTGTTCTTTTAAAATGGCGTACAGGTCATGGGAGCTATGTAATGTGTATTATAAATAAAGTTACATTATAGATTTGAAATTAACATTTTCTAACAGCTGCATTATAACCAGGGCTTCTGTTTTTCGGGTTTTATTAATTGTGTTTTTTGGTGCTTATTTTTAGCTATTTTCGAGTTTTATGTAAATCTTTTTTTTTCAGGACTTTTGTTTTTGATATACTGTATGAAATTAGTGTTTTCGGTTACTTTCCAAAATGCTTGAGTGTTTGTGTGTGTGTGTGTGTGTGTGTGTGTGTGTGTGTGTGTGTGTGTGTGTGTGTCAAAATATGTATTGTAACTCGACAGTACTTGCACACTTAAATTGTACCTTCTTTCCATTGCTGTCTTCCACAACGAAATCCCTATAGTCACGGGCACATTCTTCTGGGGTTTTTGTGTGCAGGCATTTTTGTACATTTTGCCACAATTCGGTTTTAAATCCTCTGTGTCTTAACTGTAATACAGCTTTAAATCCCGCTAACAAGCCTCCATCCTGTTTGTAATCTCGTTTTAAATCTCGCAAGCGGAGTCTCCAATAGAAATGTAGGAATGTCCTGTCACTCAGTAGTTGGGGTGGGTTTAAAGCATTCAGCACTAATCAATAATAGATACAAGTCAGGAAGGCGGGACATTGCCCAGCAGCACGGGACATGTATTTATTATTATTTTTGTAGTAGGTTTCATTTTTTTAAATGTGAAAAGGGTAAAGTCACCATGAATTGATTAACCATTTCCACAGTTTTTACGGTGTTTTCCGGTGTTATCAACCCTAGAGACAAGTTCAACAAGACAATTCCAGCAAACCTTTATTATTATTGTGATTAGACACTGCTGTTGTTTTATCTTTGTTTATCTTTTAGTTGCAGATTCATTTACCTTTTGAATGTTTTGCTTTCCTATGGTTTTGATTTCCTAAAACTTGATATTCTGTCTGAATGTTCCGTTAGAAGTCCCATCCGGTTGAGCTTTCTAATAATAATAATAATAATAATAATAATAATAATAATAATAATAATAATAATAATAATAATAATATAAAGTAATTTTTGTCTTGTAATTGTTCTTGTAAAGTTGGTGTTGGTGGCATGTAGCATTTGGATAACAGGAAGACACTTTTATTGCGAAGTGTAGACCTGTTTTATGTAGAGCCAACTCCAGTGTGCTCACTACGCTGGACCTAGCCACATGATTGCTGGACGTGTGGCCGGAGCTCTCCTTCTTGTCAACGGCACCTCACTAACTTTTAGCATGTTCTTATCTCATCTTCCCTCGCCTTGCAAGGGACCTGATAAAATAGTTTCCCCTTTTTTAATCTGCACTCATGACAGCAGCAGAATGCTGCAGGGGCTGGGAGCAGCATGCGGAAGGTCTGTACCACCGTGTGCCAAGGCAGTATGTTCTAGATGCGCAAGTTCTGGATTTAAATAAAGTGACTATTAATAAATACTGGTACAAAGGAGGCTGTTCTTATGATAGCTAGGGTATTTGTTATTGCAGTGTTTACTTCCATGAAGAAAAGTACATTGTTGCAACTGTATGTGACGAATTGAAAGCACTGGAGACGATGGCTGGTGCTGTAAAGCAAGTTAAATACTCACCCACTGCCCTGCCCCATTGAAAACTGCCATTCTTTTATGGGTATCGACGCTTCTGTAGGATGGCATCAAAAATAGGGACCAATTCCTTCTGACTGCACAGTCATAGACTCATCACTGTGTCGTATACAGTAGAAGCTGTTTAGCCTCAAACCCCCATCAATCTGCTTCAACAAATTTCACACTTCTTCTGTGACATCTCCTTTGCATGCCTATTGATGTGACCAACCCACCCTGCCTAATATTAATAAAGTGTCCAACACATTACAAATGACTACTGCTATTAACTTGGGTGAACTAAAATTGATCTCCAGTCCCTTAACTCATTCAGATAATAAACAAGGAAAATAGGAATAAGGTTCCTTTATTCCTGGGTAATCCACACACAGACAATACAAAGAGACAATACTATTAGCACGCAACAGAGCATCATCCTTTAAAAGGTTAAGATTTGTTTGTCAGCCTCACAACAGAGACATGATGAATGTCTACAATAAAAAAATAATCTGCTTTTAATTTAATTTATTTAATAATTGATGGAAATAGAAAATGTAATATTATGAACAAACAATAAAAAAACACTATTTGACATAGCTATCTACCATGTAACATATAAGAATGATGTAAAAAAACAAACAAAAAAAACGTTGTTTTGTATTGTTTATGATGCGTGTGCTCTTATGTAAATAGTCCTTTCCGAGAAATGCTTGGCTTTGATTTAGTCAGGTAACCTGCTTATTTAACATTGTCTCATTCACCACATGACCTTGAATGCCTGCTGGTAATACACTAGGTGATGGCATTTGATTGTGTCGACATTCCCTTTGTAGTTGGAATTTTCCTGTTTACACCCCATATTATTGAACATGTTGACAGCATCAATGTCAGCACCCACTGTGCCATATCAATGCACTATATGTTACTTTTGTTTTGGTCTCCAGACTTCCTCAAGGATACTTATTTTAGACCAACGTCTTAAACAAATAAACTGCAGCTGCAGATCCATGAAATTTCTCATACTGTACACTCCATATACTTTCTTATAAAAACATTTGCTGTATATTTTCAATAATTAACAGCTGCACGGTGTTCACCATCTCTAAAACAAGTAACATTTATTTATTTCAAGCATTATGTTCACACGGCTCCTATGAGCAACACATCCTCACACCAATTCCAAGTTTGAACAACCTTTTTTTTTTTAGTGTGGTCAAAGCTGGTAGTACTGTGCTGTAGGTCTCACCACAGGTGTCAGTTCAACAGTGGTCAAGATTATCAACAGTAAGTATATCTAAATGAAGCTGATTACTGTCCAGTGAATAAGGTAGAGGTCACCAAAGGTAGGTTTGGGGTCTCTTTTACAAACTTACACTCACTCTGTTCCATGCAAACACAGAATCACTGTACAATGAGTGCATTGCATACATACATATACACACTGCCCCCGCAGGTTAAGGGCTGTACAACATAAGAGTTTGTAAAATTAGGCAGTGTACAGGGGGATGGAACAAAGGTACACTGCCAAAAAAAAAAAAAAAAAAAAGTCACATTTACAAAAAAAAAACTATAAAATTGATAATGTACAATAACAAACAAACAACACACTGTTCAAGTGCCTGGAACCCTTTGGGCCATATAAGGCATTTACTGCAACTTGGAAAGGATGTTAATCTTACAAAGCCGAGAAAATAAGCAACTTGATTGCTTAAGAGAATTGAATGATATAACTTTGCTTTTAGTTCTAGTTAACAAGTAACTTATTGGAAGTCTGTGAGTATAATGCACCTTTTTAAATATCTGGAGAGTTTCTGCATGTTTTGCACGTTATATTGGTGCACAGTATACACGTGTTACTGTGTTTTTACTGTGTTTTACACAAGTGATGGAACCAATGGATGCTCAGTTTTTCACGTTATCCACAAGTGCATTTTAGAAAATGACAGTCAATGATAATACAGCCGCCATGTAACTCCTCACCCTTATCTGTTTAGGACCTCTTTCCACTTTATTTATATTGTATATAGTAATGCTAATAAGGGGGGGGCAGTAAATTATCCTTGAGGAAAAACACTGTCAGGATTAATGTAGAGTGAAAAGGCTGCAGCATTAGGATTCTCCACTGTTTAGATTGTTAAAATTGATCCTCAATGTGATGAAAGGGTAATGTACATATACCAGCAGTAACTCAATCTGCTTTACAGTATATGTACAGCCCTGTGGCTGCCACACGATCCTTGACATGTGTGTGTGTGTGTATAAATATAATACCCTGCTGACAGAGTGGAGGTGCTTCAAGGTCCACTCACAGGGCTTGTGGGATCAAAGTCCTCTCAGCTGTTCTCTCTAAAACATCTCATGGGGCTGTCAGAATCTGCAGTCTCCTTAAAGGTTACAGTTACACTGCTGTGCAGCTCGATAGGTCCTACAAAAAAAAAAAGAGTAACCAACCTGATACATGCTATCTACATTGTAACCTTTGTCTTAAAATAGAAATTGAATATTGTAGTGGCAGTTGTCACAAGGGTCATTTATCATTCACTGTGAAGTCTATACATTCACAGGTTCCTAATATATATATATATATATATATACATAGTTGTCAGACTGCTTTAACAGTATACTTTGAAGGTTTGACCATACAGTCACGTACTGCAGACAGGGCATGGGCAGAGAACACAAAATAAAGCACAGGGATTCCAGATTTTGCAGCGATAATGATTTCCTGCAAAATTACCATTCTTACTTATCCAGTGAGCTTTCCATTTAATCCTTCTCCCCAATAAAAAAAGAAACAACGGAAATAACCATGAAATAATCCCAATTCACCATGAACTCATTCACAGTATGTAAATGAGCACTTCTAAAACAGGCTTTACCCCGCTGGTCTGTAGTAACGCTTTTTCCCCAACAGATGGGGGATCAGCTCCATATAGAAATCAATGACATGGGTTCTACACAGCAACACCAGGATTTGCCATTTATGATTCTCAATTTCATGTCTATTTTTTCTAAAGTGCTGGCTAACCAATCAAGGTCAGGACCTAACAAGGTCATGAGTAGGTCATATTTATTGTCATCAAACATATTGTGATGACCTCAATCAATTAATCAATCAATCTTTATTTTATATAGCACCCTTCATAGGGGACCACCATCACAAAACGCTTTACAAGATGCAGAACAAGAAGAAAATCCATACTACTTTAAATACAGAGAAATGCATAATACATGATATACAGTAAAACAAAAAAAAAACACAATGCATAATACATTAAATACAGTGGAAAGTGTATAATACATGATAGTAACATAACATGTGAAATAGTAGCAGCAACACAGCAGCTAATAGCAGATATCAGGCTTAAAGAGCATGGAAAGCAAAGGAGAACCGGTGGGTCCCCTCTGGGGAAGTGGAGGGGTCAGGGTGGTTGGGCTGTGGGGTGAAGGGGATTGTATGTAGGGGGGTGGTGAGTATTTTGTTAGATTGGGGGGGGGTCATTGTATTGTTGTGTTTCATGGGGGATGGCTTTTAGTGAAGCTTGCAAGGTGAGTGGCTGAGTCGTGGGGTGTTGGAGTAGCCTGAGTGGATGGAGGGACCCGCACTTAGGTGGGGGCGGGCCCAAGGCTATAAAGGTTTGAGCAGGGCTGCAGTCCAGGTAGTCTGTGAGAGCGAAAGTGCTTGCAGGGTCGCCAGCGGGTATTAGCGTGCAATAGGACAATCCAGAGCAATAGGAGAATCGGTCAGCCTCGTTTTATTATTTTACCCTCAGTTCCCCTTCACTTGCTTTCGTTTATTTCTTAATTCTAAAATACATTTCAAAAGGGAAAATTCCACTCACTTTAAGTTAGCTGCTGGATTTATTCGAAGATCAAATGTAAGCATTTCAAACATATCCCATTTGACCAACAACACAACAAAGTTAATCAGATTAGGAAATGTGCAAAGTCAAAGCATAAAGTGTTTCTAAAATACTGTAGCTAGGACCACCATCCTGGTATAGAAAATAACAAATACAGGAAGAGGTGTATCATGAGTACTTGCACAGAACAAGCAATTCAAATATGAGGATATGAACTGATTCATTCTTGATAACAGTTCTGAATAGAAGCTGTAATAGTGGGCACAGTACTTTATTTTTTCTTAACACACATACGCTATCTGTGTACCTCTTATCAATATTTATTCTAATATTACTACAATCATTCCTTCAAATTCCTCTGCCAATAAAACATTCTGTTCAGACTGGAAGATATCAACAAATAGATTTTAAATTCAAAAATATCACATGCATGGTAATACTGTATAGGGAATTCAACTCTAAACATATTATACCTGACATGTCTGCAGTATGTCTTTGTGCCACTGCAAACTCAGCACTGCTTAACTTCTTAACAAAAGTATTTCCAAAATTGAGTCTGTATAATTTGTGTCTTGTGTTTTTATGTTTACTATTGTTACCACCAGTGTGTCTACAGTATAAGTATTTACTAGGAAACAACCCTTTAACCATGGATATCAGAAAAAAGTCTTCATCTAAATATAAATTAAACTTACATAGTGTTTATTTACATAGTATTTTCCCAAGCCCAACATAGACAAAATATGGTGTCCGCCCTTAGTCTACTGTACATGGACACTGAAAAACAAAGAGGTCAAGTGACTTTCCAAGTTCACAGAGTGGGTCAATGGCAGATCTTGGAGCTATCCTTGATATTATACAAGCTAGTTATTGAGGAAAACTTACATTTTATGTCTCACATTTACTCAGTTTATGTTTTGTTGTACATGTTGTAGGTTAATTTTAAACTTTATTCTCCTTAAAGTAATTTCTGTCTCGACTCCTTTTCTGGAATGGAAAATTCTTTAATAAATCACATTCCCACAAATCAGAAGGACACTTGGGAACATTCAAATATGCCACCAGCTAAGAAGCTTTACAAAAGCTGAATGAATAGCAAATGGCCATATTCAAAAGAGCATGTATTGGAGCATGTAGCTAGAAAGAAAAACCCTGCTTGGCTTTTGCAAAGACATTACCTGTGTCATAATTATAATGGTGTTCAGAGGTCAGTGAAAGTCTTGATGGCTGTTAGTGTTTTATACTTTGTGTTGATTGTATTCTCTCACAAATTCTCCCAGGCCAAGCTTATTTTTTTCCATTTACATTACTTCCTATTTCTGTCAGCATTCGGTAAATGTACAGTATCCGACCAGGATAAGTTCAGGTTTGCTGGCACAGCTGTCACTAAGATGCTATGCCAGTTGAGACTTACTGTACCACCTGTTCCATTGACCCCTGGCCCACCAAACTTCTGAGGGAAAGTATTCTACTTGTTGTTCCCATACTTTGTGTTCCTTGACATCTGCTCTGGGTCCTGTTCGTTCCTCCAGAGCTACCAATTGTCACCCACTTCATAAGAAGACCTTCATGGACCCAGGTTCAGTTCATATTGGTCATATTGTCTACTCAGAACTTCCCTCTTTACTGGTGTTTCTCTCCTCTGTCAGTAATGTAATTGGTGTCTCAAACTGGCCAGTGCTTATTTGCCCCTTGCTGACTCTTCATGTTGTACTGGATCAAATAATTTGCCAACATGAGCTTTCATCTATAATCCTACAATGAGCAAATCTGTTTTAAATTTGACCTAGACCCCCCCCCCCCAATCTTACTAATCTCTCGGTGTCCAGCAAATGTTTGATCTCAAACACAAATGTAGAACATCCAAAATGTAACCCTAAAGTCTACCAATAAACCCTGTCTAGGTTTCCAAGCATCTTTAATGATATACAGATGCAGTAGTATTAAAAGCTACAGTAACACAGTTGTGGTCGATAAACCTATTATACTGTAAGTTGTTTTAAAGTTATGGATGAATACATTCTACATACCGGTATTCAATATTAACTTTCCAAAAATTCTATTCAGTATATGACATGTACTGGAGCAGTCATCTTGAGTCACTTTTAACACCGATATCAAATGCTTTTCTATCTGTTGCAGTCTTGCCACTAATTTCTTAACATGGTACAGTAAAGGGAATGTTTTTCTTTTTGTAATATTATTCACAATGTATATTATTTTCTTCAAGTACTGGCCAGAACAACTGTTCCCTTTTATTTGTATACTAATTTCCATTTGTTTATGTTTTTAAACATAAGGAAGAACAATCTGTCATTCATTCCAGGCCTGGTTGAGAATGATGATGTAACACAAGACAAGGGGGAACAGGAAGTCCCTCTTTATTTTTAATAGCATGGTCCTAGTTATATCAAACAGATTATGTTCAGAAATGTACGATTGAGTAAAATATAATTGTTGTTTATAATGATGAGTTTTACATGCATCCTTTTTTATTTTTAATTATGAACAATTGTACCTTACTTATTAAAAGGAGTTTGTGTTTCTGTGTTTTGCATTCTCAGGCATTTCCATTTTGGAGAGACCTGCCTCCTGCAGGCTGGTTTAATAAAGTTGACTTGTTTTTGAAAATAGCTGCGAGAGTGGATCTGAGACAGCAAACTAAAGACAGCAGGAATCAAGACATACCTGCTCACCTCATTAGCAGTAACCTGTCGTTCAAATACTGCCACCTTCTGTGGCGGAGAGTGAGGTTCAGTCAGCTATTTACTAAATCAATAGCAGAAAGCTAGGGAAAGCAGAAAGCTAGGGAAAGTAATGTATTGTGTTTTAAACTCTGCAGCCTGTTCAGTAACACTTTAACATCGTGATTTCAGCTTGGACAGCAGCTCTGCCATTTGTAAAGTGTGTATCTTAATTACTTCCATTGACTGGTTTTCCTATTAAATTATATAAATTTGCTTTTGAGGTTCTCTTGTTTTATTGGTGTGAATAAGTTAATTAGTCTTTTGCTGGTCAACTTCTCTGGTTTTGGTATCCATCCACTATTCCTTCCATTACGAGTTGGGGGGAAAAAAAAAAACACTGTATGAAAAAAAAAAACATTGAAAGAAGGATCAGTTCAATTATTGTCTTGAATAATTTGTTATCGAATTAATACTGTACAGTAAAACATATTTTATTCCACTGTGTAAATGGGCCTTTACCTTTGTAGCAATATTATTATCTGAAATGACCCTCATATCTCAGTGTCTAGCTGTCAGTCAGGTTTGTCAGACAAGAGTCTCAAATATACGATACATCATGCTTCATTCAGAGTCCATTGTTATATTCTCCCTGTGTTCCAATGGCGAAAAACCTCAACATGAATATATTGTAGCGATCTCGGTTAAAGCAGGCAGGCGCATCACACAGGGCGAGGCAATCCACACAGAGGCAGAGGACGGGCGCGAACCCGGGACCTCTCACACTGAAGCATAGCGCAGCCCTCTACCGCTATACAAAAGAGGCAGGTGCTTTGCAAGGAGCGTATATAGGGCTTACGTCTTTGTGTGTGATTCCGTTACCTACTAGCCCTGCTGCTGCCTTGCGCCGTGCAGGCTACACTATGACAAATGTTGTCTGCCTGTATGTACTTCACAAAAAAAAGTGTTATTTAAAAACCCACTGCCTCTTTTTGGTTATGTGAAGTTGTCAGCAAATCAAGTTCGATGGAGGCAGGTTCAAAATGGAGATGCACATTTGGAGACGTTTTCTGCTTCTAAAACGGTAAAACCATTATGTATAAAACACATTTTAGAAACCATATCAATATAATGCAATGCAATATAATCGTATTTAAAAAAAAAAAAAAAAAACTTTCAGTGGCAGAGAGAAAACTGAATGAAGGCTCATGTTTATTTATATTAAATATTATCAAACAAGTTCCAGAATAGTACTATAAAACACAGAAAACCCCTTTTTTAATGTAGCTACAATAATTGATTTATTCAGCAAAAATGTACTGTATAATATCAAACTGGGTGATAGCCCCACTTCATGTATCACAGCTGACGTGCAGATTCAGAATAAGGAATGCTATGACCAGGCTTGTCCGATAAAACGTTAATATCAGCACGACTGCAGCTATAAATCTCTCGGAAAACAATCGCTCTGTATGTGTGAAAAATAAAATCATTTAGACACTTGATCATGCAGTGCAAACTATTTTTATATCCACGGCAGGTGACACCCTGTACTTTATCACATTCGACTGTGATAAAAACCACCTTGGTGGCTAAGGTTATCATGAAACAAAGTGTGTACCATTGACATGAGAGCCACAGCAGCTGTATATCTAGCGTTTGACAGGCATTATTCAGGTCAGAAACACATGCGAGGTTGGTGGAGAGGGTGAGTCCGGACAGTAGCAATTGTGTGAAGGCTGTAGGCGAGTCAAGGTGTTGGTATCTGCTGATAACATTGTATTCTGGGGTTGGCAATGAGCACACAAGTGAAATCATATTTGGAATAGGGTTTAGTATACTGTTGAGGTTTGTTCACAGCCCCCTGCAATAGTTCTGCCCCCTCCACTCTCTTCCTCTGTGTGCTAACCTATTGTGCTCTTTTTTCCTCTCTGTCGCTTTTCCCCACCAACCTAATGGGAAACACCATCTCCACTTCCTCACTGATTGTACAGAACAATTGATCTTTTCTTTCTATCTTTTTTTGCTGTATGTCTCTGCTAACATGGCAAAATGCTTTTAAATCACATTTGCCTGAAAGTGATTTTCAAGAAAGTTTCTAAGCATGTGAACAATGTGACATTATTTGTCCCAGACATCACTGTTCAACCCTATGCAATAATCCCACCGTGTTAAAAGGAAGCGCCATTTCCATTGCTTGCCCTGAATGAACTGGAGGGGACAATTTATCATTTTTCTCTTGGCTCAAGTTTACTAAGCACTTTTTTGATAAGGTTATTGTGTTGTTCATTCATGGGAGTCGCTTTAAAGAACAAAAAGACTCATGGGAACTTGTAGATCTTTGATGTATTATGTTTGACACAACAGTAGAATGATGAGACAGACTAAATTGATCCTCTTATTGTTTTTAAAAAAGTGACATTACAGCCCATGAACTAACTTGAAAAGAATGGAGTTCTAATCATCTGTTTGTTTAAAAGCTGACCATAAACTATCACTATTAAACTATTAATTGATTTCTAATACCAAAAGGTAAG
Source organism: Acipenser ruthenus (assembly GCF_902713425.1). Lineage (NCBI taxonomy): Eukaryota > Metazoa > Chordata > Actinopteri > Acipenseriformes > Acipenseridae > Acipenser > Acipenser ruthenus. The sequence continues at coordinate 48,164,265 of NC_081196.1, read as the reverse complement.
TCAGCCCAATGTTTGATCGGAAATTACAAATCTTCATTCTCCAGTCTGCCTAGTTAGTCTCCATAGCTTAACTAGTAAGGTGTTGGTTTACTGTTGGCTTGACAGCAGGAACTGATCAGTAAGTGGGTTATAATGGTGAGATGATATTCAAAATGGTCATTTCAAAGATGAAAATATAAAACAATTCCAAAAAGTGTGACTATAACATCATATTGACCTTAATACGTAAATATTGGTCTTACCTTATCACCACAGCACAGTAAAAAAAAAAAAGATCCCATAATGCTTATTTAAATGTTTATCCCTTAGAAAAATAATATGAAGCATTTATGAACAAAAAAGTCAACTCTATAGTTTTAACAGCAATTCTGCAGTTTAAATATATGGCAATGGTGATCTTTTTATTGTTTACTACCTTTGAAATGCACTGTACTTAATTGTACTTTTTGTTTGTTTAAATCTTGTACAGTGTCTTGGGATACTTGCTATGAAAGGCACTATATAAATAACATGTTGTTGTTGTTGTTGTTGCATTACCAATACAATACAACACAGTTAACAAATAATAGTGTTACAAAGAGGTATCCCAATTCCTTACAAAAAAAAATAAATAAATAAAATGTTGGACTGGGGTGGCCACATGAGTATCCTGTTGTGGCTGTGACCCTTGAAAGACAGGGGGAAGCAACCAAACCAACAACCTGCAGAGACAAAAACTCACCTGCAGGAAGGTTGGGAAGCTATTTCCCTTGGAGGAATATTTCTAAAATATTAAAACGAAATAGCATTCCACGTGTTACTCTTTCACCCCGGCTGGCATCTCTCCACAGCATTTCCCCATCAAATGTGTCTATCAGAGCTTTAGTGCGAATAATTCTTGTGTAAACTATTTACTGAAAACCATGACTAAAACAGGAATTGTACCACAAACATCCTTACTGCAGTGGCATTGTAAAAATCCATGGGAAGGGAAATCTACTCTCAAAGAGCCAACGCCACACAAATACAGGTAGTGATTGTAAAACAATCCAAGAAGCCAAACATGTATTAACCCCTGGACCAGGGGAGCAGTATTTTATTTGTATATCCTTTGGCTTCCCCATTCAGGACGTATAAACTTAATGTGGTTCACTAAACACACTCTATCCAAGCTTCTCTTGCAAAACAATGAATGGGCTCAAAACAGAGATAACAAATACTCTGATTTGTATTCTACTGGGTATTACTTTTCCGTTAACTTTTATTAGCGTTACCTAGGCACAGGAAGTGAAACAGGGTTGTACTGATCACCCCATGATATCCAAAATAAACACATTTCATTTTACAGCACAATTCTGCATCTGTAATGCTTATGGTGAATGTGAGATTTTACTTCAATTTAGAAGTTCATTGATTTTTTACAATGTCTATTGTTTTTGTATTACCCATAACACTGTTGACATGATTAATATTCTAAACAAGTCTTATTTTTTTGGTTTAAATGGTTTAAACTTTAAACACCGAAAATATATTTGTTAAAAAATTACTTAAAAATAGAAACATAACCGCTTGCAGAACAGACTATTTTTTGCCTAATCCAATGGAATTTATCTCTGGTAAAATATAATAAAACACGGGACACATTTGTTCATGGATTAAACTTGAAACAAATCAAAGAAAAAAGAAGGGATAGCATAACGAACAACTGTGCATAACAAAGAGAAGACCTGCCATGTTAATTGAAGGGCAAATGATCTGATCTTTATTTAGCTAGCCTGGTGGTTTTAAAGTCAAAGACTATTAATACTCGTGTCTGACATGTGTCCATCAATAATAGCAAGATCACACTTTGCTACCCATCTGTAAAACACACAACTGTCTCCCCGAGTCTTCACTGTACCTTCTTCAAGCTTAATCTTCAGGAGATTTACTTTGTGTAACAGACCTCCTAATACTCACAACCCATTATTTCTATCCAATATTCTATTCTGCACTCTGACATACGGAAGTACAGTAGTGTACTTAAGCCTCAGTATTGTGATTGGTATCTCTGGTATGTGCACAGATAGAATAGAGTAGTAGAGCTAATAAATACCAAACAGCTAGCGAGTGCAATGGATATTCATCAGGACTGACCAAAGCAGAAAACATAGGGAGCAAATCCAGGCAGTAACCATGTAAAAATGTTTTGGGGAGATTTTATATAGGATCTCAAACTATATAGGGATTCTAGTTTAGTTGTACTGTACACATATAACTGTACTTCTTAGATCTGTTATGTATATTGACACAGTTGCCATCCATTCTCAGATACATTTCATTAAAAAAAAAAGTTTTATATTTGAACCCTTTGGATAATTTATTTATTTATTTATTTTTATGTTGCCTGCAGTTTGTAAGTAAATCCACTAGATGTCGCTATATGTTTTGTTAAAAAAAAAAAAAAAAATCATATGTACTGTAACCCTTATTGCTTGAAAGGTCTGTTGCATATTAAAATATAGATACTCTACCGATCCTGTTCACCCGTTGTTTACCAGTTTCATTACACAATGGAAAAGAAAGACTCCTGTTGCATAGCAGTTTCACCTATTCCAAGTTTTACAAGAGCTTGATTATCCACATGTGTAGGTAACAAGCTCAGGTGTGTCCTATAAGACTCATAGTAAAACCAGGAATGGATCAAACCCCTATACAATGGGAGTCTTATTTCACGCTCTGCATTACCAGTACATATTTGGCTCTGTACCTTAAAAAAAGAAATAGTGCAGAATTTTGGATGCAGTATGTTTTCTGGAGTAACGCTTGTACAATATAATGGCATTGTAAAAAGTAAATAGTAACTGTATATAACAGTATACTTGTGTAAGGGATCAACATTAATCTGACTGTAGAAAACAAAAGTCTTAGGCTGAGTCAGTTGGTGAGAAATGAAATCAATTTAAGGTATGCCAGGAAAAAGATCCATTGCTCAGTCTGGCAATAAGGATTGTGTAGGCTGTGTAGTAGAGACTGAATTCTCTCATCCTATGTAGGCTTATAGAGCAGGCACTATTAACCCACCAAGACCATGTCCTGGAAAGTGTCTTCGATGAACACACTGTTCCATTAACAGTCCACTCCTCTCTCTGCATGCGTGTTCCTTCAGGCCTCACTATTGAGAATGGGTTGTTGGTAAATCTTTCTTCATCAAAGTTGAGCGAGAGAGAAGGGAAATGTAATTGTTGGGAAAAAAAGGTCAAAGATAGAAAGGAGTTTTAAAATACCTTTTCTTACCTTGTACAATAGAGACAGCATTTGCAAAGGACCTTCCTTCACACAAGTAACTGAATTATTGTTATCTTGGGGTAAATGTTTTTCCTCTGTCTGTCCGACGGTCTGTATGTCACACTTACATAATGACATATATCCAGAGGACCTTGTCCAATTGTGATGAAATTTGCTCGAGATCAAGAGTGTTTCATTATACTGGGTGTATATAGAGGCTGCCTGTCTGTATGGCCCACATTTCTTTCATGTGTCTGGAGAACAGCTTATGATGATAATGATGATGATGATATTGTTTTAGCAATCCACAGTATATGGAGGCACTGTGTTTGTCTCTACACCAGTATGTCACACAAAGTGTTTACATCTAGAGAAGCATGTATTCAATTGTGACAAAACTTGGTCTGGAGCGGACATACTTCAGCACAAGCTGCTGAGAGTAGCAGAATCTAGGGGTACACCTATATGAAGGCATATGTCTGAGACTATACACACAGTTGATTTAGGTCAAGATGATTGCTTTGTTATGTTACTCAAATTCAAAATACGCTGTTTTGTCAAGTACAATGCTGTAGAAAATAAATCCTGGTTAGGTCAGACTGCCTTATTGCAGCTACAGTGGACCATTGGATTGAAACTGAGCTGCAGCACAGGGTGTGGTATCATGCCAGGAAGAATGAGCAACTTTGACTTTTAACACTGAAACTCCTCAGCAGAATAAAAGGATGACCAGTCATATTGCAAATAACAAGGGAATCTGGAACTTGAACATTTGAAATGCATTTCAATAAATTGAAGGAGGGATATGCATCGCCCTATAGAATTAACTCATTTTGCTTCATAAAGTCGAATGAATAATGTTACTTTAACATATTGAATTACATACGGCTTTGTAGTTTTCCATATACTTAATGAAAAACTGACAACAAGGTGTCGTGGGCTAGTTGACGAAACACTGAGGATGGAAGGTGCCCACTTGAAAACCCCAGAGATGTACCCTACTTCGCTCAATCCAGACGGTTGTCATGCTGATGCGCTGGGGAGGCCGCACTTTGGTTGATCCCCGGAGCCAGCATCGCAGCCGTTGTGTGTGCTGATGCGCCAGGGAGGCAAAATAAGCTGATCCCTAGAGCCAGCATTACACTTCAGCCATTAACACCAGACAGAAGGATATCTACATCATCATATGGAAGGAAACGTAAATGGAGGGAGACACATATGGATCACATTAGTTTACTGTAAAGCTACGTCTTAGTTGGTGCTTATCTTGGCGAGAGCCAAGTTCAAATCAGCATGAAGTTTTAACATCTACTCTCGTGTAATGGAAATCTTGAATTACATACGGCTTTGTAGTTTTCCATATACTTAATGAAAAACTGACAACAATTTAAAAATGTGACATTTCGAAATCTAACATGAACTACTGTACTACTATTATGGCTTCCGGTAGTCTTTTGCAATATCATGTTGTAGTTTCTTTGATTGCATGATGTTCAATAAAAGATCAAAACTCTGTTTATATATGTTTTGTTTTGTTTTTTTTTTAAATTATGTCTCAATCCTAAAATTCTAGGTGATACAAAACATTTGGCCGTAGTTGTAGATCTGCATAACGAATCCCTGTTCAGCAAAACCTGCCCTACATGGAAATGCATAATTCATGGCTGCCTCATTTTACAAATGGTGTGGATTTAAAGAGACTGACTGGTAGCTTGAATAGTCCCCTGCACTTGAATAGTCCCCTTACACTGTCACACAGATCACCCTACTGCATCACAACAGGTTGGTGGTGGGGCTTGTGCATCTGCTACTTGTAAAACTTACTTACACAAAGCTTGATCAATTCCTAATTGTCCGATCTTTTTATTGTAAAGTTTTTATTTTTATTTTTTGGTAGTCAGCAAAATCACCAAGTACAGGAAGCGTGTGGCGCGCCGCAAGTAGGCAGATCGGTGTAAGATAACTTTGTTTGAAGGGGCACTCTGATTAGCCGAGGTCAGGGGCTGCTTTATTGGCACAACCTCGCCTCACGCATGAGCTCTCCTATTCAATAGCTGCATCACTCTCGATCATGACATCATGTCTTTGTTAGAAATCCCAACTGCATTCATCACAGCTCTACATACAGCTTAGCTGGTACCACCTGCTATATCAACAAGTACTGCTTTAAAAGGGAGGGTCCAGAGCCATTGCTTTGAATGCATGTTATGTGTGTTTTCAAACTGGTTGTGGGGGATTGTGCACATAGTTATACACTCTTATGTAGCCTTTATGAAGGTGTAATGAAGGCTACGTGTGTCCAATTTAAAGCATATAATAAAAGTACTGCTTGACAATTACTGAAAAAGAAAGTTAGGGTGTTGATTGCAAAGCAAGAAAAGCTGTCCTTCCCTCACCATTACAACTGAGTACCAATGAATGGCGATTAACTTCTGCATTGAATGTTTTGAAAGCTGATTGAAATCGAATCCTCTCAACCCATAACAAAATGTGCATTGATCAGTTTCCATCAGTACCGTTCAGTTTGGTTAATAGAGGGTATCGTATTTATTATTATTATTATTATTATTATTATTATTATTATTATTATTATTATTATTATTATTATTATTTATTTCTCAGCAGACACCCTTATCCAGGGCGACTTACAGTCGTAAACAAAAATACATTTCAAGAATCACAGTACAAGTATTAATACAATTAAGAGCAAGATAAAATAAAATAAAACTACAACTGCAGAGCAGCTTCTGAACTGTGGGTCACAAAGGAAATGCTAGCAGGCTATTTTAAATTTGAATTTCATAAGAAACTTGCAACAAAAATTGTTTGAGAATCAGGCCCACAGTATATAATATTGCTGTAGAAAAATTGATTTTTCAAAACATCTTCAGGTACTGTGTTTTTTTTTCTTCTTTATCTTCCAAGATTTTGTTGACCAGTACAGACCTTTTTAATGACATCTTTATTACATATACAGGTACTTCAACATAAAATGAAGGCACAGCATACATCTGTTCTGCAGCACACTGTACTGTTTGGTTTATGCACAATATTGCAATTTCTTTAAAATTGTATTTTATTTTTAGGAATACCAATAAAAACATCTAGGAGTGGCACACAGGCTAGTCTACTTCTTGCCAATCCCTGCTGCTCATGTTAGATTATTCTATGCCGATATGATTTATATTAATCACAGTCATATTTTTTTTTATGGTCTGCAGGCCCAACTCCCCAATTGGTTTTACTGTATTTGAACTCCTGTATAATGATGCTTGAGACTGGAACTGTCATTTATGTGAATGCCATCACGTCCATCTCAAATGAACCATATGAAAATGTATTCAGGGCTGGATAAACAGCTCAATGGCGATTCAAATAACTGGTGATTCATAGACAGTCCCAATGGCCATTGTACAGCACAGTAGGGATGAAGATGAATGAAATAATCCCTGACCAAACTCTCTATTATATACCATTTCAGACACAGTATGGTGAAGATATGTCCATATATGAGTGTGTGTTTCTTACCTTGCTTTCTCTTACTTCCTGTTCTATCTAAAGAAAGTAGAAGTGAGTCACAGAGTACTATATAGCGGATGTATAAGCTCAGCAGTCATTTCTGCTATCCATATATAGTTCACTATATATTACAATTTATACAGTTCATATCCTTTTTAGGAATCCGATAAGAATGCACTGGTCAGATGTATAGTAGTACTAAACATAAACATATTTTTACAGTATGTGTTGAAATGTGCTTTTCTTCCTTTACTAGTTTTACTGGGTTATAATACACAACCTAGTATTCTCTATCAGAAGTGAGTTGGTGATTAGGAAGTGCACAAGAGGTCAACCACTGTCTGAAAAGGGACCCAGCATGATGATAACAAATGTGTCAGTAGCATAGTTTTATAAAACGAAAATGGGAAAGCACAAAATGTGTAATTTTCTGTAAACGTGCAAAACAACCAAACATACAGTACCAAGCTATTTGTATTCTATGAAAAAAAACACGCAAACAATCTGTAAGTCTTCCTCTCCTAGAGGGCTTTGGTACAAACCACAACCAATACCTGCCTGGTTTAAGCCAATAATCCAAGAGGAGGATAGAAAATGGACCCCACTGTGGCCCTGACAGTGAACTATAGAGCTTCTTGAGCCAACATGACAAACAAAGAAATGAAGTTTCATAGACTTCTCTAACCCTGGTTGCTTCATTAGCTATCCAAGTTCAGTAGCCATATAAAGTACAGTATATTATTATTATTATTATCATTATTATTATTATTATTATTATTCCTCTGTCCACAATATCTTGGTTTAGGGAACATTCATGTCAGCTTAATTCTGAAATTACAATATTGTACAACTTATTAAAAATGAGAAATGACTAAACAACCTTAAAAATGTACTATGGAAATAAAGCATTGAAAATGTTCCACTCAAGTGTGTTGTCTTTCAGTTATAGTGTGTAAGACATCATGAAACTACAGGATATTGTGTAAAATATGTTTCTTTTCAATCTGCACTAAATTGTACATCGTTGTTAGCATGTTAATAACACTTAAAAAGCACACACATGTGTAAACATATCAGTACAACCATTTATTACAAACAAAAATACACAATCCTTGTAATCAGAAAACAAAACATTGTAATTTACCTTCCAATTGATGATTTCATTAAGAAACAGAATCTTATCTCCTACTTTCACCTACTCTCCATAATGCTTAACAGTACACTGGATTAAAATGTATATTCTTGTTCTTAATATAGCACATCACAAAGAGAATAAATCAGACTTAACTTGAAGGATCATTTCTTCTATGCACTTGACTTACACATTTTCAGGTATACATGCTCATATCTCTCACAGCAGTGTCCCACTCATTCCCATTCGTTTGTTGATCCTATTGTTTTCTGCATCACCAAACGTCGCCCACCGAATAAAGACCGTCTGGCTCTGAGCTTAAATATTGCAGCAAACTAAAAACTAACTATCAGACCAAATTCAGTCACATCTGCTCAGTCGTGCGACAAGGACAGGGCTTTAGGTAGGAAAGAGAGAGAAACAAGTTCACTGTCCACCACAGGCCTGCCAAGAGAGGGGACACAACTACACTGGAGCTTTCTCTGTGGCAAGTTGCCCAATTGATAGCACTAATCTGTATCACTATTTCAGCTGGATATTAATTGGAGGTTCTGTTAATACAGTCTGTGTTACTGTTTTAAATGATTACTGATTTATGTTCAAGAAAAATATTTGAATATTGTTTGTATTTTTCTTTTAAAGCACTACTTAGCTACATTTGTCATGTCGATAGTCAAGACAGTGTTGCATGGCATGTCATTGCAATTAGAAATAACTGGCTAAATTAGAAATATTTATTATTTTGATTCTTAGGAGACTGGAGTAAATGAGAACAGCACATTTGCATCGCTATGATTATATTTTTAAGTTAGTTTGTTTTCTTTTTTTCACAGAATACGACCATGGGTGACTGGAGTTTTTTGGGAAACATCTTAGAAGAAGTAAATGAACATTCCACTGTGATAGGAAGAGTATGGCTGACAGTGCTCTTCATTTTTAGGATTTTAATCCTTGGCACCGCTGCCGAGTTTGTCTGGGGAGATGAACAGTCAGACTTTGTTTGCAACACCCAGCAGCCTGGTTGCGAGAATGTCTGCTATGACGAGGCTTTCCCCCTTTCTCATATCAGACTTTGGGTTCTCCAAATCATATTTGTCTCCACACCATCACTGGTTTATGTGGGCCATGCTGTCCATTATGTGAGGATGGAAGAAAAGAGGAAGGAGAGGGAGGAAGCTGAAATGAACAGGCAGCAGGAGATGAACGAGGAGCGGTTGCCTCTGGCTCCAGATCAAGGGAGTGTGAGAACCACCAAGGAAACCAGCATGAAAGGCAACAAGAAGTTCAGGTTGGAAGGAACATTGCTGAGGACCTACATATGCCATATCATCTTCAAAACCATCTTCGAGGTTGGCTTTGTGGTAGGACAGTACTTTCTCTATGGCTTCCACATTTTCCCTCTCTACAGATGCAGCCGGTGGCCCTGTCCCAATACAGTCGACTGCTTTGTTTCCAGGCCGACGGAGAAGACGGTGTTCGTCATCTTCATGTTGGCAGTGGCTTCGGTGTCACTCTTTCTCAACTTTGTGGAGATCAGTCACCTAGGAATGAAGAAAATTAGGTTTGCCTTTAGGAAGCACCCCCAGCAGCAAGGGGAGTTGGTTTCTGAGAAGCCTTTGCACTCCATTGCTATTTCTTCTATCCAGAAAGCCAAGGGTTACAAGCTCCTCGAGGAAGACAAGGCTGTGTCTCATTTCTATCCTTTGACAGAAGTCGGGATGGAAGCCAGTAGCCTGCCAGCACCATTTACAACTTTTGAAGAGAAGAGTAATGATGCAGGTCTTGTGCAAGATGTTTCCAAGGTCTATGATGAAACATTACCATCCTATGTTCAGACTACCGAGCAAGAAGAAATTCTAGAAGAACCACCCGCAGAAGCCACTGAGACGATAGAAGATACAAGACCTTTGAGCAGTTTAAGCAAAGCAAGCAGCAGGGCCAGGTCAGATGATTTAACAGTATGAGTCAAGCAAATAATTTTATAAAGCGGAGGTCAATTTACTACAAAGTGAAATGAAATCAGGCACTGACTAGGCATAATAAGCAATCAGTGAAACAACTATGCAAGCTTGTAAGAAAACTGAATACGTTAAAAACAAGTATATCGTTATTGAGTTGCATTTTTGATAGTAAGTAATAAAATAATAAAAAACAAGTTTGATGAAAATTTCAGTACAGTTGAACAAAGTCATATATGATCAGTTTTACAGTACATAGTTTTACTTTTTTTAAAAATAATAATAATAATAATAATAATAATAATAATAATAATAATAATAATATGCAATATTTTCCTTCTGAAAGGATACAAATATGTCTATGTTTACAATTGGGCTTACTAAATATCTAACATAACATCAATTAAAGTTAGTTTTTTTCTAAAAGGTGGGGATTTACATGAAACAATCAGGCTTAAAACAATGGGTACTAAAGTTCTTTTATGAGTTTCAATTAGTTAACCAAAATATAGCAAACTGTTTTTTTACTAAAAATCTATATATATATATATATATATAGAACAAATGTATTTTCCCAGTGTAGAGAAATTATATATTTTTTAGCAGTTGAATTGAGAATATATAAAGGTATGTATGTGTGTTACTGATTTACAAAATAATTATATAAATAAAAAAGCAAAACCTGAAAGCAAACAAACAAGTAAAAAAAAAATATTGAAAAGTTTAGTATACTGTATTGATTAACGCTATCTAAGCATTGAGCAGCCTCTCTTTGGAAGGTACACTAGTTGTATTTGTCTGCTGTAATATTCTTAAAAAACTGCAGTCACGTTCAACAAGAAATCTAAACAAATTCTCTTAAAATCATCATTTTCAAAATTCATTTTTTGTTCAGGTTCTAGAACACACTATGTATCAGTGTTCAATACATTAGACCTACATTTTGGCAAATAATTAACCACTACAATTTTGCACAGCATCCTCCATATATTTTTACTCAAACCAGAGTATTCAGGGCTTCAGTTGTCAACAATGCGCAGGGATCACAACGGCCACATGTAACTAAGAGTGTCTAAACAAAGCAGCTTTTTAAATTAGAAAAGAAAATTGCAACCATGTAAGTTCCTAGTTACAATAATGTCCTAAGTGCCTAAAATAAAACACTACTTTAAGTGTAAATCCCTGTATGTTACAGGGTCAAAACTTCACAAAAACGTCAATACTATGCTATACTAGACATAATTTATCGTTTCTGATTATTAATAAGCTTAGTGTATGTCACTGCAAGGGAATCATGTGGTTGGTATTCATATTTCAGCAAGTACATTGTATAAAATGAAAAAAAATGTATGGTATTTTATCTGTCTTTAAACATGCCTTAGACATTTTAATAGAACATTGTATTGTTTTAGCTAACTTGAATGGAGTAATGTGTACCCTTAAAACACATCTTTAAGATATTTCAAGTATGGGATAATTTTCTTAAAATTATACTGGCATTTGTACTTTCACCTACAAATGAGACACGAGCCATACCCAAAGCATTTAAAAAGCAGTTACAAGCAAAATAAAAGAATTTTAAAACAAAAATGTTTTGCACCAATATTGCCTTCATGTAAATGCATTTGCACAAATGCATGTGTGTTTACAATATATATATATATATATATATATATATATATATATATATATATATATATATATATATATATATATGTAATCGCTGCAATTTCTTAATATTAGCCAACTGTTTTAACTAACATGTAGTCCTCTTTGATCATAGTTGTGTGAAAGTATCCTCTTTTGAAAACTGTGAACACAGCCAATAAATTTGTGTGGTCAAGGAAAAAGTGTTTCTTTGTATTGATTTTACATCACAGACCCCAACACGCCCAGGGGTTGAACAAAAATGAGAAAATTGACCAAGACCGGTGACTTGACAAAAACATCTAAAAATGAATTACCGAGATTTTAAAACAGACCCAGAGTGTCTACTGCTCTGTATCAAAGTCTGTCAGATCTGTGCTCTAAAAAAAAATGGGCTTGCCACAAGGAGATGAAGCCTATTGTAGTCCCTTCTGGACAGGGAAACAGGTCAGCGGCTACTCACTACCGCAGGGCTGCCTAAAGTTTACAGAGCAGAAGGCCGCATAGCAAGGCTACCGTGGGACCGTGGGCCACAACGGGACTAAACTGAATGGAAGGCAAATTTCAAGTACCTTTCTGAAGTGCATTTATTTGTGTTGCTAGCCAATTCAAAATTTCAGCTTAATAAATTACAAACTGAATACACTTAACCCATTTCTTAGTACTCCCTCTGTCAATAACTTGTAAGAACATTAACCCAAGACATTAGCATGTATTCTTGTTACCAGTGACAATAACACTCAATTCAATAAAAGTATCAAATCATTTACTATAATACTATTGTTGATAAGTCAATTTAATACATTAAAAAATACCAGTAACAGTAACAGCCAATTCAATAAACTGTAAAATTAAATCATTTGCATTTGTTCATGTTTTTTTAAGTCTTAAACTTTAAAAGGAGAGTAAATTATGTCATTAGTTTTGAAAAAAAAATGATTGTTGCGTTGTTAATTCCTTGCAAAGACTCTCCAGCCCGCCTTTTCTTCTGCTCGCCCAAGTATTTATCATATGTAGGCTTGATACTTTTCGATATTAATCGGTAAAGCTCACTAGACGTCGAATTCCCAAAAAAATATGAGCGACTGAAATAAATTTATATACGATAAACGTCGGTAAAACCACTCGCTTTTTTATATTTTCTTACAGAAAATAATCATTTAGAAATCACCTGGAGTTTGTGTAGTTTTTATACTTGCTGTCTGTCCAGCTCTGGATGCCTGTGGGTCGCTGTCAGCCATCTCAGTGGTCCGTTAGTCTGTAGTTTCACCCTGTTCTGACAGATCTCGTTCACTGAAGCTATGTTAGAATGCTCTCATTTGTCAGTTATAGCGCTTGTCATTTAAAGCGCCTACTTTGAAACTAACGGGTTAAGGTGTATGTAAGCTTTTGCTTTAGTTATATGATAGCAGTTACTAGTTTGATTTGAAAATGGGGCACAAGAGAAACACTCTTAAAGAATATTGTGCAGAATACTGTCCGATGGCTGAAGTCTCAGCGGCAGGACAAAGCGGGACTGACTGCCTTGCCTGTGACTCTGTGTCCTGCTGTGCTAAAGCAGGAGAGGGGCTCAGACTCCGAATAATAAGTTAGATCTGTTCAGCTATCTAATGTTTTGTTCTGTGCATATTATTTTTACTCGTAAATTTATGCTATAAAGGTCTGTGTAATACAATTTTTAAATGTATCGCTCAGCTGTGATCAAATGTTATTTCAATTAGAATGGTGGTAACCATTGTTTTGTTGCATGTTGAATATGATAAAGGGGTTTCGCTAAATGAGACGTTTAAAATTTTTTTTTAAAAAAGCATAAAGGTCGATTGATATGTTCGAAACTTGAGCTTTTTTTTTTCTTCCCCCCACTGCTGCCATTGCTTGCGTAACTGAATTCACCATTTTACAAACTGGCATGCCCATAGAAACCGTTGAATCATTCTGTCATTAGTGTTCATCTGCAGTAGTACATGCTGTTTAAGGCTACTGTAAATCAAGTGCTTGGCAGCTGCTCGGTTCATTGCAGGCCACATATAAAACACTAATTTCATACAGTATATCAAAAACGAAAGCCCCCCCAAAAAACTATTTACATCAAACTCGAAAATAGCTAAAAAAAAATAAACACCGAAAAATACAATTAATAAAACCCGAAAAACAGAAGCCCCAAGTATAACGTGCAAGTATTTTTTTAATTTTGGATAACTTCATTTGAAGGATCTGTGTGGCCTTTAAACATCTAAGATGTGGTAAAAACAAAACAGAATGTTGTCTTGTCTGGTTTGTAGCAGCTTGACCACAAAAGTGTTATTTTAATGTATCTCTATCATGCAGCTTTCTACCTGATGCACAGTGGTCAGTGATGACAGGAAGGAAGTACTGGTAGATTTACTGCTCGATTTATTGTAATTTTTTTAGTAAAAATAGTTAACATTGTGATCATTTTTTATCACTTAAATTGTGAAAATGTATGCTCTCCAAATATGCAAATGTACAAAAAAATAAAAATGTAAACAAAACAAAAATACTACATTTTACTCTTCTCTGCATTTAAAAAAAAGACACCTACCTTGCATCGGTTAGTTCTGAGGAATTGAAAATAAACTGTAAGAAGTTAATCAAATGGAAACTTTTAGATGTATAAGCAAAGATGATTTCAACATGCAAATACTAACAACTAAAAGAAGAGACATCTCTAATTGAAGGAACATAAGACATATTTAAATGATCTAAATACTGACCATAACATGTATAAACTTGAATAACAGAGTAAAAGAGTAACGGTATTGAGACCCTCCACACATGCTTAGATTGTCGAGATAGACCCTATATCAAATAACCTATGGGACCATGTAAAACACGTGTTGTGTTTATGGATTTATGGTGGTGGTTGGCAGGGGTGGGGTTAATACACGTGAGAATGTGGCTGTTCCCAAATTAGATAATTGGTACTAATTGGGAACAGCCACGTGATATAAAAATGGAGTTAGAAGCTCCAGAGAGAGAGAGGAGAAGAGAAAACAAGCACACACCCGTCTCTGTTAATGTTTAAACTCACCGTGATAGTGTGAATATTTTGTTTATAAGAATGGGCTACTATTATAGGAGGCTGTGTGGTCCAGTGGTTACAGAAAAGGGCTTGTAACCAGGAGGTCCCCAGTTCAAATCCCACCTCAGCCACTGACTCATTGTGTGACCCTGAGCAAGTCACTTAACCTCCTTGTGCTCTGTCTTTCGGGTGAGACGTAGTTGTAAGTGACTCTGCAGCTGATGCATAGTTCACACACCCTAGTCTTTGTAAGTCGCCTTGGATAAAGGCGTCTGCTAAATAAACAAATAATATTAATTGTGCTCCTTTTCTTTATTTCAATTTTGTTAAAGTGTAATGAGACTAGAATAGGAGCAGCCCCTGATTTGCTATTTGTTAGTTTTACACTTAATCTAAACCGAGTTAGTGGTTTGACAGGCACACCATAGTCAACACAGTTATTAGATCCGTTTTCTTTGATAAATTGTTCTTCTGCAGTGTTTGCTTATTATTACAGGAAATGAATTAATATTAGGTTGCTGCAGCAGTAAAGTGCAGGTTACAACAAAATACACAACACACAACTATTCCAATGACTGTGTAAAATACACAACACACAAGCTAAACTATTCCAATGACTGTGTAAAATACAAGGTGCCATTCTTTATGATGTAGTGTGCATTTCACATATTTTTCCTTTGTGAACTGAGAATTATAGAAACATTACTGTATGATTATGAAAAGCTTTTTGGTGGTGAAGGTGGGGGCCCCACTATAGAATCTGATGGGATTAAACTGCCTTTCATTTTTTATATATAGTAACAGTATTAAAATAAGTAAAATGAAGACGGAACAGAATGCATTGTACATATGATGTTTCCACTGAACAAAAACAATGTTATTTTGATTCTTGCACCCTTGTATAGACGTTGTCCTTCGGGCACCCTCTGCTGCAGCAAACCACAACTCAACTCCTGCTATTTATTTGAACAATGTCGCGCAACACTCGCAATGTATGCTAGAGATCTCACTAAAAAGGCGCAACAAATATTTAAATTAGTGTACTGCGGCTCTTTTCATTAACATATTTTCTCTTAGTGCATACGACAAAATGTATACTTCGCAAATTGTCGCAAAAAAAATGCAAATTGTGGTATGTTTGCGCTGTGACTGGATCTTAGTACATCTACCCCTTCGTGTCTTTTCTTGGTGTCTTTTCATTTTTAATATTCTGAAAATGATTTAACTTTGATGACCTATAAAAGCATTTGCAGATTGTTTTCTCAGAAGTTTAAAAGCAACAGATACTAGATGACACTGCTTGGGTAAAGTGGTGCCTGCAGTGACCTCTCATATAGACCAACACATGTTATAAATATGTTTAACTTGAAATCACATTGTATTTATTTTGAAGGTGTTTACAATCATTCTGAGTGGATCTCAGTTCTGCTCCAGTATTGAATTGTATTCTTTGTCACAACAGTATAAGTGCCCGTAGAGTCCTAGTTGACAGCTCCTGATATGAAAGAAATTGCACTACACAAGGAACATACCAAGATACCAAAAAGTGCATAGTTAGCCTGGGGAGGGAAATTCTAGCAAGATAAATAAGATTTTCCCTTTAACAACCTAAGTATACATCTATGGACTGTATTGTATTTTATTGTATGTCTTATAGTAAAACTAAGAAACTTGAAATCATTGTAAAAGTAAATTAAATAAAATAGTGCTCCTATTGACGTGTGCTTGCCAACGATATCCTAGGACTGGTAAAATGTACATCCCACTCAAAGGGAAATTAGTGATTTGGCTGCATTTTTTTTTAATTTGCGTAAAGTTCCCCAAGTTCAGCCCATTTCCTTCTTTATACAACACACTGTAGACAGTCAGTTAGGCCATCAGTTTCATTTTGTCAACCAGCGAGTCAGAATACTCATTGAAAATGCTAACTCTGATCATAATACTTTTATCAGGTACAGTTTAAATCTGTTTAAATGTATGTGTACAATTAAAAAATATGTGTTTTTGAAACTGGTAAATGCATTCGGAACAGTTTACATGGCTAATTTTCGAGGTTTTAAACATGTTATTGCAGCAATCTGTATTGTATATTTCATGCTTTTTTATTGTTCATCCTGTTCAAAATGTGTAATCAGTTGGGGCTTGATTTACTGTACCAGTATTTCTTAACTTTCAGTTACAAAAGGGGAATCTGAGAACAGTTCAACAACTCAGCCTCCATCAAGTAGGTATCTCAATAATATTTTCAAATGTGCAGTATTTGTGTTAACAAAAAAGGTACTTTCATCATACAATGTGGGCTTCATTGATTAATTCAGATACATGTTCAGGGGTTTGCTGTGCACTTTGCTTAACTGCTTTTGTTTTTGTTTATAAAGATTGTTTGTTAAATGACCAGACATTTTGTATTTTGGTCTTTGTCATATTAATTAGTGGCTAATGTTTACTAAATGCTTGTATTTAACATGTTTTCTTTGTTGTGTATTAAGTGTAGGCTGTCAATACTTTTGTCTGTGACTGTACATGTTTCACATTTCACTGTATGCTTCTACTGTTAGTATTGCTGTTAAGTTGAGTTGTGGAGGCCTGTTGGTATGTTGGTAATGTGGCTAAAGGAGTTATTAGAATTGATGTTGGTGATAGAGGAGGAGGTCTGTGTTTCGTGTTCCTCACTGTGCTGTCTGTTTTTTTTTTTTTTTGTAAAACCTTTTATTTTGTTGTGTGTTTTTGTTAGTTTCTACAGTGTTATTTTTGTTTATTTTGTTTATTGAAGAGCGCATTTTATCCATGCAGCTTTCTGTGTCTGTCTCTCCCTGCCAACTCCATCCACAATTATATATAATCCATTAATGAAGTGTATAACACCACATAGCCAGCGAAGAGGATTGCCCAGTTGAATTAAACTATAAACTGTAGGATTTTCCCCTAATTATATTGTATAAAGGACCTGTTATCTTTTTCAATATTTCTCACAGATTTCACAATAAGTGCTGCTATCAACTATTTTGCAAGAATGACCCTTATTTCCACAGCCGTACCCACTTTCATTGGTCTTTTCATTCTTGTTGTCACCCTCTTAAGGATGGCTAAAGGGTATGTATTACATCGCATAACATTACAATTTACATTATTTCAGCTTTTCTGATGTGTTTTTTCATCTCTACAGTACACACTGTGGTGTTTTGTTTTTTTGTTATGTCCCAAATTAAAATTGTATTATTACTTTGTGAGACAACCATGAAGTCAAAGGTGTACTTTTAGTAAGATTCAGACTACAAAGCATTCAAACTATAAATTACAGAAAACTGATAGCTATAAGCAATATTCTGGCATAAATATGCCCACATAAAATGTACCATTGTTTATTGCGTCACATTCTTTGATTGTATTATTAAATAAGATTAGTAACGCTTACATCAGTAACAAACATCCCCGACACAACTATAACTTCAAATTGACAAAAAATGATTACAGTGATGTACATCACCAGCATGTACTCCACATAATTATATAGAACAAGAAATGGAAATTAACAGTTTAATGAAAATTGGATAAGTGGTAGGAAAGACCTAGATGTTACTAGGTAAGCAAATTAAGTGTCAGTATCACTGTAAAATATATTAAAATGTCTAATTTACTGTATGTGAACTTATTTCTTCCATTCTCAAAATACATGTAAAGAGTGGCAAGAATGTACAGACACCGCCATATATCCCCACAATCTGATACACCCAATACCTAATGCTAATTAAAGGCTGTTTTCCAGATCTATGAAAAAACGTAACTGGGACATATGCAGATGGACATACTGACAGACAGATACCCCCATATATGCTCAGAATCGAATACTCTCAATAACTTGTTTAATAATGTTAATACTGTACCAAGTTTCATCAACGTTGGACACACTGTACACACAAACAACCACTTCTTCTACTCTGTATCCTCATGGTCAGGGATTTTGTCAGGTAGCGACATAAAACCACAGTAATACACTGTGAAGGAGACACAACAGCTAGCAAAGAGATTCAGCACTGGGGCTAGCAGTGCAAAGTCGTGTTGTTTCATTTCACAAAATGTGCACTCCCTGCTACTTCTCAACTCTTCTTTTCTGCTGCTTTATATACAAATCTCTGCCTACATTACACAGTGATGAGGCTGCATGGTCCAGTGGTTAAAGAAAAGGACTTGTAACAGTGAGGTCCCTGCTTCAAATCCCACCTCAGCCACTGACTCATTATGTGACCCTGAGTAACTCACTTAACTTCCTTGTGCTCCGTCTTTTGGGTGAGACATAGTTGTAAGTGACTCTGCAGCTGATGCATAGTTCACACACCTTAGTCTCTGTAAGTCACCTTGGATAAAGGCGTCTGCTAAATAAACGAATAATAATAAGACCCAGCATTTCCTTACAGCAGTCAATCCCCAGCACTTGTTCAGATGAGAATTAACTGTAAGATACTGGCACACAGATGACAACCAGCAACAGCTAGCTGCTTTCTAAGTTTGACTGTCATCTATAAATCACACTATTCTTTATTTTCTCTTATTGTTCTCAGCAATGGATCTCAGCAAACACATGGGAATGATATTCAGCTGCAGCAGGTAATATTATATATTCTCTTTGAGCTAATATATATATATATATATATATATATATATATATATATATATATATATATATATATACTGTACTTGTTTAAAGTTATCCAGACTATTATAACAGGTACAGCAGACAGCAAAATCACTACCTTGTAAATAGAGAAATAAAAGCAAAAAATAGTGTATGGTTTAAAGGACATATATATTACGGTATGGTAAAATCAGACATGGTTAGAGGAATGATACTGCACAGTATCACGCACAAAAGCTCTATAATGCCTTGTCTCCACAGACTCAAAAAATCCATACAGTTTTCATGTTCCATATACCCTACCATTGAAGAAAGGATTTAAAAAAATGTATATATATATATATATATAATTAAATTAGATGTTACTATTTTAAATCAGCATATATACTTGATGGTGCAGAACATATTTTAAGGGCAGATAGTGTCAATAAAAATGTTTTTGTTTTTTTTCAGCAAAACTTTTTTTTTATTCAGCAAACTACAGATTTGGACTGATAAAAGCTTCTGCAGTGGTTAAGACACTTTTGTGAAGTGTGAATAGTCGCTGGTTCATATCACAGAGCTTTCTGCCCAAAGCTTTGTAAAACTATTATTCATCTTTAATTATTCAGAATATACAGTTACTGTTAAAATCGGTATAAACAGCTCATAGAAAACCTTACAATACCAGCACTGAATTCAAATCAGGGCATTCTCAAAGAGTAAACATGCTCCAGGTATCACATGCCTGTATTCTAGAATTGGAACAGTATTGATTTAAACAGACTGTAATTAGAATAAATAAACTTCAACATTAATATTAATATTTATACTATGACTACTACTACTACTACTACTACTACTACTACTGCTACTACTACTACTAATACATATTTTCTTTCTTCTAGGAACCCCCTGAAAATATCACCAGACATAATAGATATGATAGTACCTATATAGAAAAAATCAACCCAGTCTATGGAGGGATTGTAGTAACATATACACAGAACTTGCCTGAGGGAGCTTCTTCTTGTGGATCTGATCGGACTGCCATGCTTGAGCATTATCGATCAGAAGTAGCCTACGAGTGTGGTACAAAAAGCGTGGACAAGCAATCAATTTTCAATAGTGAGGTAATTTGCTGACTATAGTTTTTGTCCACTGCAGTTTACTTATTTTCCCCCCAAAAACCAAAAATAACCTGTGTATGTCTAGATCCCCTTAAAGAAACACACTGGGGTCTTTTTGTTATCTAGACCAGGGGTTCTCAAACTCGGTCCTGTGTCTGCTAGTTTTCATTCCAACTGAGCTCTCAATTACTTAACTAGACCCTTAATTGAACTGATAATTTGCTTAATTAGACATTTGTACTTGTTTTCAGCTCAAACAGTTACAGAGTTTAAGTTCCTTATCAAATGTTATAGCTAACTTGAAATATGCAACTTTTCAAGAGCTGAAAACAACTTTTTTTTAAATGTATTTATATATATATATATATAAATACTGTAGTTTGAGGTATGTTTTGACTACTTGTAGTGAAGGTGATTGTCCAGCATACAACTGGCTTGTCTATTGTTTGAACATTTATTTAGGCTCTCGTACCCTTTTTCTTTGTGTCTGTGTTTAATAAATGTGCACGCTAGTGCTAGAACTGCAGCTCCCTTGTCTCTGAATCTCATTTCTGCCAGTAGCATCCGGGCCCACAGCGCTATCCTGTCACAGAGAGGTTTAACATGTTTAAGGGTCGCAGCATTTTTGTTGTGGCACTGCTTTAATGATAAAATATTATTCACACATTAAATAATTTGTACTCCATTAAATCAAATTGAAAACTAGATTGGCTTGTTAAGGTTTGCAAAAGGGATGTATTATATTGTTGTGTGATTCAATGAAACATTGTGCAGTATATGTAGTTTTAATTTGCTTCATTACCTCCAAGACACCGTTGGAAATAAACTTTTATTACAACAGTACTAAGATATAACTTTATCAAATAGACTGATACAATGTTCATATCTTGCCTGAGAAGGCGCTATAGTCACAAGTAGACATGTAGGCACATTCATCCCTTTGAAAGAGTATCTCCTGTATTAAAAAGTATGGTCACACTTTATTTTAAGGGCCCTTTTTTTAGTTTATTATTAACTGTTAACAAATATTGTTAATTTTTAGCTAAGGGTTAAAGATAGATTTAGGGTTAGGGTTAATAAAAAAAACTTTTTAAATTTGCTAAACATTACTACAGTAACAATTTCAACCGATTTCAAGCATGTGATCGACTGAGTATTGCTTATCCATAGAGCTGTGGTGTTTGATTGATCATCCATAGGGCTCTGGTGTTTGCAGTTTTTGCTGGCCTATTATATATATTATTAACTAACAGTTAACAGAAAATAAATAATGTACATTAACTTGTTTATTAGCTGTTTGTTAACTAATAAAATGGCCCTTAAAATAAAGTATGACCGAAAGTACTTCCCGACTGAACATTGTGCACATACATTTCAAAAATATTGCCAGGATTCCAGTCAGCCTACCAAAGTGCTCCTTATTTTGAACCTACAGAGGTGAGGGTTGTTAGACATTCTTGCTGGGTTTCATATCAAAAGCACAATTCAGAGAAAAAAATAAAAATAATTCCTCTAATCACAGCACAGGTCACAATGTTTACTTCACCACTAAAATGTGTTAACTAAATAACATTTAAAAAGCTGATCAACAACAAAACAAAACTTTTAAATAGTGGTACTGTACTAATACCAATACAACAGATAGAACACAATATATTTAAACTGTTAAGAAGTCTGAAGCTATAAACCACATCCTGCCAGGGTGTTTGTGTAAACCAGCTGCACTGCAAGGCATACCTCAATAGTGTGGAAGATGTTGCAGCGTTACTGGCTCTCATCTTCTAACAGCAAAGAAACAGAAGCAACCTTCAGTGTGCATTTAGATTATTTGCACTGTACAATTTTATCAAACATGTATTTTAATTTTAAACACGTTAATGCAGCAGTCATTAACTGTAGATAACTGACCTTATGTTAAGTGCCCTCCCCTTTGGTTAGGGACACATAACTGTCAATTATCTAGCAGGTAATTAATGGACATTAATGCAGTAGGTTGGTATGACATACAATTTAAATAAAATAAACTGGAGAATCACCCTGGATTCAATCACTCGACCTGTCTGTGGTTATCCCTGTAATCATGCAATCTAAGAGGATTCACCAGTGCTATAAAATGCTCTAATACAGTTGTGTCTTATCCATGCAGGGCATTTGTTGGTCATCGTAATTGATTTTGACTGTGGATGGTGGGTATGACTAAAATACAGAATATCTTCCTATCCTAAAGAACAATGAGATTTGTTAAATTAGTATACTATATTGCTGTATATAAACCTGTTGGAAATAAATACTCTGCTATACTCTTCATTCCACAGTCAACCTCACTTCAGGTGCTTGTGGCTGCCAGTCCCTTCAGCATTGCACATCTGTTAATGTCTAGCCTGGACAACAAGGTTTTCTTCTCCCGATTTCCTCTGGTCTTGCCTGCAGGTCAATCAGTTTCTATGCATCAGAGTTGCTCAAGTTACTGTATCACTGTATGAAAAATACTGGATATTGGAGCCCTCGTATCAGATAGCACTTTGAGATTATTTTTTTTAAAAAGTCACAGCAGACATTTAGTTATTTTGAGAACCAGGTGAAACACACAGTATTTATTAATTCCTTCATTGCAAAGCATCAAATGCCATGTTTCCATGTGCCACTGGGACACAGTTCAAAACAAAGCAGATCAACCAGGTTCTCTGATGATACTGCATATGTAATAACTTAAGCCCGTTTCACACTGGCATGCTGTATCTGGGCCGCAACCCAGTGTAATGCTGGTCGGGGACACGATTTCACACTGCTTTACCTCCCTTTCAAGATAGCGTGCTTGTTATGCACGCGTCTATCCAAGCTTCTTTGGATTGAATCGTCGGCCCAAATGTTGATTAGAGCAAATGTTTTTTTCATCCCTGATGCAATCTGGCTCATGGTGTGTCTCAATCAACATAAATATGGCTAAACAGAATAAACAGAAATGTTTTTTACAGAAGTGAAACTCTCGTGTATGTGTGGTTGTTTGCTACTTTGTCGGCTTATGAATGCCCATCATGCATCTTGTCTCGCTCAAACCGGGTCAAAGTGGGTACGACCTGGGTATGTGGTTTCACACTAAGCAGGATTGTGACCTAGGTAGCCAGAACCCGGGTCAGGTCCCAGGTAGGCATGCCAGTGTAAAAGGGGCTTTAGGTTGTTATTTATTGACAAAGCAGTCCAGGTTTACTCATTTTTTCTGATCTAATTTCAGTCCCTATAGTACACTGTATGGCTATTCATGCAATTAGGCACAGATGATTATTAGTTTTATCTTGTCACAGTTAGTAAAGATCAGGTTAGGCAATGCCGTTCCTGCAGTGCCGTTCCATTACAGAATATATACATGACTAAGGGCTTTAGGCTGGGGTTTCAGTAGTGGGTTTGCAGTGTGTGCTGTGGGTCTGGATGGATGGAGGTTTAATTAATTGCTTCAGTTAAATAATTTATAGAACAGGGTTTGGAACAAAGACCAGGAGTGGAATGGGACAACTTTGGAAACCCCTGGTCTCTTAGAAGTTAGTATGTCGCGTGTGTAATGTAGAAGAGGTGTTTGTTAAAATGAACTTCTCACAGTGGCAACAAATTACTTTAATTGAAGTCACCATTTGTTATCAAGCAATCAATCAATTGTATTTTTATATAGCGCTTTTCCCGTTGAACATTTGGCAATTAATGACATTGATGAAACAAAGACCTGGAACATATAATGGTAAATTATATAAAGATGACATATGAATAAAAAGCAGCACTGCCTGAAGTATGGCAGTGGCGATTAACGAGTACAAATGAATACTAAGCAGTTTTATTTTAAATCAGTTAATTCAGGGATTTTTTTTACCTGGCAGATCTTTACTTTCATTTTCAATAGTCCACCACTGGATTCGAATGCAAGAAAAGATACCATTGAAAGATGCCTTATAGATATCTCTAAATATTTGAAGATATCTTCATTTCCAGATAGCTCAAAATATTTGAAGATATCTTCAAATATTTAAAAGATATCTCTAACTCATTTTAAGATATCTAAAATACATTTAGAGATATCTCAAAATGATTTAGATATCTTTAAATTGAGCTTTAAATGAGATATCTAAAATGCATTTTTAGATATCTTTAAATCTTTTTAAGATATCTCTAAATGTTTTTGAGATATCTTGAAATACTTTTCAGATATCTCTAAATCATTTAGAGATACCTCTAAATAACTTCCTGTTCATTTAAAGATATCTCTAAATCATTTAAAGATATCTCTAAATAATGTCCTGTTCATTTAAAGATATCTCTAAATAATTTAAAGATATCTCTAAATAACTTCCTGTTCATTTAAAGATATCTGTAAATCATTTGAAGATATCTTAAAATAACTTCCTGTTCATTTAGAGATATCTCTAAATAACTTCCTGTTCATTTGAAGATATATGTAAATCATTTTAAGATATCTTCAAATAACTTCCCATTTATTTAGAGATATCTCTAAATCATTTGAAGATATCTTCAAATGAACAGGAAGCCATTTTGAGATATCTGGAAATGACTTCCTGTGAAAATGCTCTATGTTTTCAATGGACTTCCTGTCCATTTAAAGATAGCTTCAAATGAACAAGAAGTTATTTAGATATATCTCTAAATGAACAAGAAGTTATTTGAAGATATCTTTAAATGAACAGGAAGTTATTTAGAGATATCTTTAAAACCCTCATTTTAAGATATCTCTAAATGACAGTTTGGCGTGCCATGCTAGCACAATCCATATGGTTTCCATAGTATTTAAAGATATCTGTAAATCAATTTGAGATATCTTTATTTCATTTTTAGATATCTCAAATTGATTTACAGATATCTTTAAAATTAATTTTAGATATCTTAAAAACGCACAATTAAAGATATCTTGAATTAAATTTGAGATATCTGGAAATGTTTTACAGATATCTCTAAATATTTCAAGATATCTTAAAATGCAATTAGAGATATCTCTAAATGATAATTTGGCTTGCCATACTAGTCATGGTAAGCATGTGCTAGATATACCCATGCTTGTGGAATAAATATGTACTTTATATTAAATATATTTTCTATCTATATAGACCTCTCTAGTCTAAAAGTATGTATGCAAGAGTAGCAGACTACAATCCTTGCCTGTTGAGTTTATAAATGGGCCGATACTACAATGTGCATGTCATTATTTGTGATTCTCTTGCTGTAAAACAATTAGAGAGTTTT
This sequence comes from Acipenser ruthenus, assembly GCF_902713425.1. Classification (NCBI taxonomy): domain Eukaryota; kingdom Metazoa; phylum Chordata; class Actinopteri; order Acipenseriformes; family Acipenseridae; genus Acipenser; species Acipenser ruthenus. The sequence goes on along the minus strand of NC_081196.1, from coordinate 48,138,737 downwards.
TTTTTTAAAAAAAATCTTTATTTTACTAGGTAAGCACATTGATATTAAAATCTCTTTTACAAGTGGACCTAGCCAAGAAAGGCAGCAGCAACACAATAAAACACGGTACAAAAACACAGACAAAAAAATGAAATACAAATCATAATAATACAATCATCAGTGATGCAGTCAACAATCAAATAGTAACAGACAGCAACAAGTCTATTCAACGACTTAAAACATGCACAACTCTCAAGTAGATAATCGTGCAGCTTACTCTTAAATTGTACTGAAGTTATTCGGGACTGCAACTTAAGTTTAGATTGTAAATCATTCCAAGACCAAGAAGCAAAATAGGCAAATTATCTTTTAGCAGTCTCTGTACATACTTTAGGAACTGTAAAATTCAAAAATGTATGTGATCTAATATTGTATTTACCAAAAGCGACTATAAAGTATTCATTTATATATGGAGGGTAATTTACAAAGAATAGCCTTATATAACAGAATATACCAGTGCTTCAAAAGCCAAGGAGGTCCAGCCAACCAAACTATATAACACACAATGATGAGTACTGTACCTTGAAAGTACTTCTGACCCACACAGAATGTATCTTTACAAAGCTGAAACAACAGCCCCACCTAGCGATGAAACTGTGCAGAGGCAGCAGTCTCCGAGCCAAACTCAATTTGAAACTTATATTGTATTATTATTATTATTATTATTATTATTATTATTATTATTATTTGTTTATTTAGCAGACGCCTTTATACAAAGACTAGGGTGTGTGAACTATGCATCAGCTGCAAAGTCACTTACAATTACATCTCACCCGAAAGACAGAGCACAAGGAGGTTAAGTGACTTGCTCAGGGTCACACAATGAGTCAGTGGCTGAGGTGGGATTTGAACTGGGGACCTCCTGGTTACAAGCCCTTTTCTGTAACCACTGGACCACACAGCCTCCTCAGCAAGTAGATGTTGTCCATTCATTCTCAGACCAATTTTCACTTACACTGTATTTTAAAAATAAAATGCTGACGCAGCGTCTTACGTTATATTGTGATCATCTTTATTTGCATATTCCCATTCCCTTAATTCTTCAATTTCAACACCATCCCTCTCCCCTGATGTAATAATTCATAGCTGATAGTTTTTAATACTTTTCATGTATTGTATTTGATGCCATGGGCTAGAAGAATTGGAGGTAATTCTATTTATAAATTCACTGTTTGGCAACAGCAGTTTAAAATATATATATATATATATATATATATATATATATATATATATATATATATATATATATATATATATTCCAAATGTTTTCGTTAGAGACAAAAATCCAAAGTTTTTAATACAGGTGATTTATTTATTTATTTATTTATTTATTTATTTATTTATTTATTTATTAATCATTTTCAGCATCTTTAAACAGCTTTTTCAGTGGTAACCACGCACTGGATACTGAAGTAAACTGCAGCTACGTTCCAGCATGAATGAGACACGGACAGTGCGCCACGTTCAACCTTGACCTCTGTACACCAGAAGCAGTTTAAAGTAGATTTATGTACATTTAAAGCAACATTGTCTTTGTTCATGATTATATATGATAAGTGTATTAGTTTGGTTCTCAAACAAACAAACAAAAAAATCCTTGCATGTTTTTTGCCCCGCCCCAAGTGTAAAACCAAATATTCTCTGACAGCATATAGACAGTACGTGTTTTCCGCAGCAAACAGATTCTTACGGTCTCTGTTCATGATGAGAAAGATTTTAACTGAGTGCATTGTTTCGATATGTTTGATTGGTCTCGCAGCAGTATGGGTAAAAATAGACTGAATGGCCTTGCCCTGCTAATATGTCCGGACATGTCCCAGGAGGAAGTGTTACAGCGTTTCGATAGATCAGGATATAGGAGGATTAGCAAACCCTGATTTAAAGTAAAGTCTTCTAAATCAGTTTTTAATTGTGGCATCATACAGTCTCAGCAGTCCGATCAGTCTTAGCATTAGTATCAGCAATCTTACCAGTCCCAGCAGTGTCAGCACCGGTCTTACCAGTTTCAGCACCAGTCTTACCAGTCCCAGCAGTAGCAGCACCAGTCCCAGCAGTGGCAGCACCAGTCTTACCAGTCCCAGCAGTGGCAGCACCAGTCTTACCAGTTCCAGCAGTAGAAGCACCACTCTTACCAGTCCCAGCAGTAGCAGCACCAGTCTTACCAGTCCCAGCAGCACCAGTCTTACCAGTTTCAGCAGTAGCAGCACCAGTCTTACCAGTCCCAGCAGTAGCAGAACCACGTACCAGTCCCAGCAGCACCAGTCTTACCAGTTCCAGCAGTAGCAGCACCAGTCTTACCAGTTCCAGCAGTAGCAGCACCAGTCCTGCCAGTCCCAGCAGTGTCAGCATCAGTTCCAGAAGTAGCAGCACCAGTCTTACCAGTCACAGCAGCACCAGTCTTACCAGTTTCAGCAGTAGCAGCACCAGTCTTACCAGTCCCAGCAGTAGCAGAACCACTTACCAGTCCCAGCAGCACCAGTCTTACCAGTTCCAGCAGTAGCAGCACCAGTCTTACCAGTTCCAGCAGTAGCAGCACCAGTCCTGCCAGTCCCAGCAGTCAGCATCAGTTCCAAAAGTAGCAGCACCAGTCTTACCAGTTCCAGTTGTAGCATCAGTGTCATCAGTGTCAGCATTAACTTCAATAGCAGTGAACCAAACGCATGTCTCTCAATGAAGGTATAAACCCATCTACGTGTTCATATCTATAACTTCTATTCTTCTTGTCCTTTTAATATCACATATTTCTAACAGTGTGAATAGGGTAATTTTAGGAATTTGTTGTATCACTTTGCAGTTTGCATTAATAGTCTCCAGGCTTTAAAATATGATAAATTTCACCTTCGTAACATGAACAGGATATACACAGGGTTTTGTTTTTTTTGTAGACAAAAATGTGATTTTTGCCTCAGTAAAAATCTATTCCTAGCTAAGCCCCTGGTAACATTAAACTGGTAAGATGGACCATGTCTAGGCAAAATGATCACAAGCTTGACATGATAAAACAAGCCCCACCTTGCCCAGACTTAGAGCCAAAGGATTGTATGAACATGTGCCCATACTCACCTTGCCCAGTCAAGCAAAAGGATCAGCTGTTTAATATCATACAGCATAATGCATCTTGACCAAACAACATGGTCAATAAAGTCTGCTATGTGAGCCAATTAATATATATATATATATATATATATATATATATATATATATATATATATATATATATATATATATATGTTTCTCTACAGCAGTTGAATTGACAGTAGAAAGTTATGTAAAATAGTTTTTGAAAGAAAACCTTTTTTTCATGAAAGAATATTTGTCTGTTAGTTAAAAGGACGGCTTGAAATTGTGTTTAGTTTTTCCTGAAGCTTACAGTACTCCCGAAAACATTTGTGGATCACTCACTTTTTTCCTTTGCACTTTAAGATATATGCTGTTTGTTGGCAACTGAAACTGCCCCTCCTCTAAAGTGATCAGATTGATTAGAGGTACAGTACTTCTGCCTCCCAATACCAATGCATCAAATTAACTTCATATGCAGAATTACATTGATTTTTTCTATCATGTAATTGAAAAACGCTGTTAGAAGTAATATGTAGTGCCTCTTTTTCTTATTAAATCTGTTTGTGTGTTTACGTCTTTGTCTACATGCCTGGTGACATACGAACAGAAAAATAGCTAAGCTTTTCTCGGCAGGCAAATGTTTATGTTTATAATGTTGTGTGCGAGCAGGAAGGCGTGGCCACTGGACTGTGTGGCTGTGTGCGCGCGCTTTGTGATTTGGGATTTGGTGTTTAATGTTATGTTAATGTTCTGTTGTTAGGCACACTGGACCTGCAAGGCGGTGTAGCCTACACCCTAGCCCGCGAAAGAACGCTTACACAACTGTTCAAGTGATGCGCACCATTTCAGACGCTGTCATATATTGACACCGTAAACTACAATACTTAATGCTTTGTCACACAATTACCAGGAATTATTTATTATTCAGTACTGTATTTTAACGTTGTTTTTTTTTTTTTTTTACAGTAGTACTAAAATAAAATTGTTTTCAGTTTGCATGAGTGACAAATTATATTAAACACCATGGTTTTAAAAGAACGTCGTTAAAAAAAGTCTCATTTAGTCAAGACAAAAAGATACAGTAATTTGTGTTTTATTATTTTCATACCAGAACCGCCCGAGAAATCGTAGCAGTGAAGTAAATCTTATATTTACCTCATACTTAATACTCATGTATCCTAGAAATCGTCATTAAACAATAGACCTAATGAAACATTTTACGTCAGAAAGTTCCCAGAAGTATCATAAGTATTACCTTTTTCCTCTCTCATTTCAGGCCAATTGATAATCGTCATCAGGTTTAGTAAAAAAATAAATAATAAAAAAAAATACCTCAGAAATTCTATCATTGACCCGCATCATTTTTATTATTTTACTCGTGGATGTTGTACAGCTGTCTGTACGTCTTTAGTTTATATTTTTTTCATTCATTCACACAAATAAAGATAATTAGCTTTATTAAAAGGTTTTACTCACCTCTCCGAGAAGAAGGCTCTCCCGCCTGTGAAGAAACGTTGAACACCTGCCTCGCGCTGTGGGTTGCGATGGCAGCTGATTGGTTGAGAGGGCAACCGCTGTTGCTGGGGCATTTCTTCGTGGACCGCGCTTTTTCTACATTTAGTAGTTAAAACATTTCAAACAGCCTTTTGCCAGCGATAGCAAAATGTATTTATTTATTTATTTATTTATTTATTTATTTATTTATTTATTTATGTTGTATTGTGATGTGCAGGGGCATCTTGCCCTGAGGTTTTATTATTGTGTTGAACGTCGTATGGGTTTCTCCTACATATTTATCCAATTAAAGGTTCTGTTCAAGATGGATACGAATGGAAATAAACTACAATACACATGTTATACATACATATACTATTATAAATTCTAGTTAAATATTTGGCAAAATATTATCTGCTCTTTGATTTCCTCTCAATACCATGTACAAAATTATAACCATTTATGGTGTTTACCTTTTTATGACAGACTTTTTCTCTCATCATGTATTGTGTATTAAAAATTGCGATTTTCACATCAATATTGTAGAGCACAATTTACAATGTATTGAAATAAAGAGTTCTAAGATGAACCCTTTGCAATATTATATTAGACAGAGCAACCAGAGGTTCCCAAACAAACCCTTACTGAGAACAAAAAAAAAACTTGCAATAGAACCCTAACGTTCCCTGAGGAACCCTCAAAGAACCCTTACTTTTTATAGTGTAGTTTTGAATGTTATTTCCGAATCTCTCCTTTAACATGTCTGAAGGGGACACTGTATTACTTAAAACGTGAATTAACTTAAAACGTGAATTAACGTCTTAAAACGTGTTAAAAGTGAGCAGTTGCCTTGGGATTACACACCAGGTTCAGAAGCAGTGATTGGACTAATGTATCCGCAGGCGACCTAAGACTGTAGTCAGTAGTGCTCAACAGAAAAGAATGCATAAAGAAAAATATTGTATACTGGCCATGGGCTTTGGTTTTGCAGAGAGCCGTAACTAAGCATTTAGCTACCGGGGCATGCAATATATATATATATATATATATATATATATATATATATATATATATATATATATATATATATATATATATATATATATATATATATTATTGTTGTTGTTTTTTTCATTTTTTTTTTTTTTGGATGTTAGGAGTTAGGATGGTTTTTACTCGCGCATAGTTTTGAATGTTATTTCCGAATCTCTCCTTTAACATGTCTGAAGGGGACACTGTATTACTTAAAACGTGAATTAACGAATTAAAACGTGTTAAAATTGAGCAGTTGCCTTGGGATTACACACCAGGTTCAGAAGCATTGATTGGACTAATGTATCCGCAGGCGACCTAAGACTCACCGTTTCAACGGTGTCAGTAGTGCTCAACAGAAAACAATGCATACAGAAAAATATTGTATACTGGCCATGGGCTTTGGTTTTGCAGAGAGCCGTAACTAAGCATTTAGCTACCGGGGCATGCAAATATATATATATATATATATATATATATATATATATATATATATATATATATATATATATATATATATATTATTGTTGTTGTTTTTTTCATTTTTTTTTTTTTTGGATGTTAGGAGTTAGGATGGTTTTTACTCGCGCATAGTTTTGAATGTTATTTCCGAATCTCTCCTTTAACATGTCTGAAGGGGACACTGTATTACTTAAAACGTGAATTAACGAATTAAAACGTGTTAAAATTGAGCAGTTGCCTTGGGATTACACACCAGGTTCAGAAGCATTGATTGGACTAATGTATCCGCAGGCGACCTAAGACTCACCGTTTCAACGGTGTCAGTAGTGCTCAACAGAAAACAATGCATACAGAAAAATATTGTATACTGGCCATGGGCTTTGGTTTTGCAGAGAGCCGTAACTAAGCATTTAGCTACCGGGGCATGCAAATATATATATATATATATATATATATCCAATTAAAGGTTCTGTTCAAGATGGATACGAATGGAAATAAACTACAATACACATGTTATACATACATATACTATTATAAATTCTAGTTAAATATTTGGCAAAATATTATCTGCTCTTTGATTTCCTCTCAATACCATGTACAAAATTATAACCATTTATGGTGTTTACCTTTTATATATATAATTGTTATTTTTTTTTTTCTTTTTTTTTTTTTTTTTGGATGTTAGGAGTTAGGATGGTATCTACTCGCGCATAGTTTTGAATGTTATTTCCGAATCTCTCCTTTAACATGTCTGAAGGGGACACTATTACTTAAAACGTGAATTAACGAATTAAAACGTGTTAAAAGTCAGCAGTTGCCTTGGGATTACACACCAGGTTCAGAAGCATTGATTGGACTAATGTATCCACAAGCGACCTAAGACTCACCGTTTCAACGGTGTCAGTAGTGCTCAACAGAAAAGAATGCATACAGAAAAATATTGTATACTGGCCATGGGCTTTGGTTTTGCCCAGAGCCGTAACTAAGTATTTAGCTACCGGGGTATATATATATATATATATAATATGCGTGTCTGCATAATTTGTCTGGTTAAATAACATGCTAGTAATTACTGGTTTGCATTATCAATAAAAATAAAGACATTTTATAGAAACCCTTTATTACAGGTATAGCAATAAAATAAATAAATACAGTATAGGAGTTATACTTTTAATTATAACACATAAATAAATATGTATATGTTTCGTTACTCTTAGAATAACAAATACACAAATAAGTGAAAGGCTGACAACATTTTTTGACAGGTAGATATATAAATATATTATTTATAACTAATCATAATATATTATCCATAATGTAATTAATTTAATTACAAACAAAACAAGCAAAAACCTAACTTTAGTCACAAGTATTTTATAAAACAAGTATTATAAAAAATATTAACACATTTATTTTTATTTATTTATTTATTGCATTTATATAGCACTTTTTATACAAAAGTATCGCAAAACACTGTATAGTACATAGCAGGAAAAAAATCACAATCTGTTTGTATAGCAGGTCACACATATAACTGCTACACTCAGCCCATTTAAATACAGATTTAAACAGTATACACAATACAAAAGCACCAATTTTAAAGTTACATTAAAACCCACTAAGATAAGCGAGCCATTTTATAAAAGTGTGTTTTTAGTCTTCACTTGAAAACTGTAATGGACCCAGATTTCCTGATAAACGAAGGCTGAGCATTCCAGAAAAAAGCCCTGCCTCCAGTGTTGCTTTGTTGACCCTAGGAATAACCAGCAGCCCCACATCCTGTGATTTCAGAGTGTGGTTTGGAAGATACGGTGTCAGTAACTCCTGTAAATAATGAGGTGCTAATCCATTCAGGGCCTTATAAGTCCCTATAACAGCAAAATCACCATTTAAAAAAGTACATTACAATAATCAATTCTAGATGAAACAAAGACATGTATTATTCTCTCTGCATCAGATACAGAAATAATTAGAACATAAGAAAGTTGTTTGTTTGGTTGTTAGTAGCTTATTGATCCCAGAATCTCATCAAGCAGCTTCTTGAAGGATCCCAGGGTGTCAGCTTCAACAACATTACTGGGGAGTTGGTCTAAGTTTGGCTATATTTCTCAAATGGTAAAAATATACTTTAGTAACTTCCCTAGTATGAGTCTAAAATGATAGATCAGACTCAAAGATTACCCTCAAACTCTTAATTTCGAGTTTAAATTTTGATGAGAGACTGCAAGGCTCGTGCTCATGTAATCCTACATCTCCTTTTAGTTGGTTCTGTGAGCCCACTAGCATAACCTCTGTTTTATCTCAATTCAACATTAGGAGATTCTGTGACATCCAATGCTTGATGTCTGTAAGGCAAGTAACTAATAACACCCAGGCAGAAGAATGTCCTTGCTTTAGGGACAGATAATAGCTGGTTATCATCAGCATAGCTGTATACAACTGTAAGTTGCCCTGGGTAAGGGTGTCTGCTAAAAAAAAAAAAAAAAAATAGTAATCCCTGGGCCTGTGGTTATTATAGCACAACCAACACCCTTATTGCTTTCCTGACCTGGCGCCTGACAAAAGAAAGTTTACTATTCCCACTATACTAGGTGGAGTGTTCTGATCTTTTTGAGTACCCAAAATACATTTCTCAATATAATATTAGGCTGTTTTTTCTCTGTGGGTATTTGATATTGTACACAAAATACAAGGAAAAAAGAAGCCCAAATCTCTGGATGAGGGCCTCAGGTTATTATTATTTGTTTATTTAGCAGACACCTTTATCCAAGGCTTACAGAGACTAGGGAGTGCGAACTATGCATCAGCTGCAGAGTCACTTACAATTATGTCTCACCCGAAAGACGGAGCACAAGGAGGTTAAGTGGCTTGCTCAAGGTCACACAATGAGTCAGTTTGCTGAGGTGGGATTTGAACCGTGGACTTCCTGGTTACGAACCCTTTTCTTTAACCACTGGACCACACAGCCTCCTCAGCAAGTAGATGTTGTCCATTCATTCTCAGACCAATTTTTGTATCAAGATGGAAGGGGTTTCCCCGGATAATGACAGGTGTGGGAGTTGTAGGGTCCTTAAAAAAAAAAAAAAAAAAAAAAAAAAAGAAAAATAAATCACTTACACTGTATTTTAAAAATAAAATGCTGACGCAGCGTCTTACGTTATATTGTGATCATCTTTATTTGCATATTCCCATTTCCTTAATTCTTCAATTTCAACACCATCCCTCTCCCCTGATGTAATAATTCATAGCTGTTAGTTTTTAATACTTTTCATGTATTGTATTTGATGCCATGGGCTAGAAGAATTGGAGGTAATTCTATTTATAAATTCACTGTTTGGCAACAGCAGTTCAAAATTATATATATATATATATATATATATACAGTGCCTTGCGAAAGTATTCGGCCCCCTTGAACTTTGCGACCTTTTGCCACATTTCAGGCTTCAAACAAAGATATGAAACTGTAATTTTTTGTGAAGAATCAACAACAAGTGGGACACAATCATGAAATGGAACGAAATTTATTGGATATTTCAAACTTTTTTAACAAATAAAAAACTGAAAAATTGGACGTGCAAAATTATTCAGCCCCTTTACTTTCAGTGCAGCAACCACTCATTTTTTTTTGGTATCACACTGCACTGACATTCGCTAGTTGAGCTGACGGACACGCTGTAGCCTAAACAAATAATCAGAATGAAAACAAGTAGGTAACCAAACTCAGGAATTGAAACAGTTTTGCCGGTTTTCTCTCAGCAGCGTCCAGAACTGTTTTCATTCTGATTCATTTCTTTAGTTATTCAATTAATAACAGGTTGTACATTTACCACTCCATCTCCAAGACCTGGATGGACTTGGTTACCGTCCCTTGATGAAGCTGGCTGCACAATCCGTGAAAAATGATAATCTTATTAGTAGGCTGGCTGCTGGAGAGGTCAGCTGGCAATAAGATATGTCATGAGGCGAGTGCATTCTATGTAAATACATAGGCTACTCATTACATAGTAGATGTCCTCTACCACATCTATGTGTGTAGTAGCTAGGCTACATAGCATATACAGTAATCATAGCCTATATGTTTCATGCATCTGTTTGGGGTTGAGCAAGTACAGCTTGCTTATGTATTCTCATTGGTTGATAGCAACGCGGTAAATAAAAAGTTATTTCCGTGAGCGAAAAGAAAACGTGACCAGGCGTGCCCCCCCTATGCGTCGCCACTGGTGAGGTGGTAGGAGAAGGTCAAATAAATTCAGCGTCACGCATGAATAAAGGGTTAGTTATTTTTTTCAGTGAAACACAAGCTGTAGATGTGCTAGTGCAGGAAGGATTTGTGGTTAAAGTAAGTTTGGTGATGGTGTATCCGCTAGCTACACCTGTAACTAAGGTGATTCTGTCAAATGTGCCCCCTTTCCTTAAAAATGAGTTGCTGGAAAGGGAGCTTTCAAGGTACGGAAAATTAACATCCCCGATTAGATCGATACTGTTAGGATCCCAAACTAAAGCATGTCATGTCATTTAGAAGGCAGGTATTAATTTTATTAAACAATCCTAATGTAGATATTGATGTAGCTTTGACGTTTACTGTGGAAGGAAGCAAATGCATTGTTTTTGCTAGCACTAACACAATGCGCTGTTTTAAATGTGGAGCGGAGGGACACCAGCGTAAAAACTGTCCGAGACTAGAGCCTGAGGAAGAACAGGGTGAAACGGGTGGGGAGGAAGTCAGGGATGATCGGGGAGAGCGGGAGGAAGATCCGCAGCAGCCAGAGTCACTGGCAGGGCCGGGAGAACCAACTGAGCTAACTGAACAGACAACAGAGACCGCTGGAAATCATGAATTCACTGTGGTGGAAAGAAAAGGGGGAAAAAAAAATAAAAACATTAGCTACAGATCTTAAAGAAAATGAAAGTGTGTCGGACCAGAGCTCTGGAGCGGTCTCAATGGACCAGGGGCTCTCTCAGCCCGTCAGAGATTGAGCTCAGGTTTGATAAGAGACTGAGCTTTGAGTCTGGGAGCCACGGCGCTGCGGGAGTGGAATCTCGTGCCACGGGAGCTCCTGACTTGAACCCGGGGAGGAGTGACGGTGGCTCTGGGTCTCTACCTGGAGCTGCTGTGCCTCCCTGTTCAGAGGGAGAGGAGCGCAGCGCTGAGTCTCTACTTGGCGCTATTGTGAATCCATCTCTGTCTGACTCACAACAGGCAGTAGTTGAGTTAAAGGGAGAGGAGCAACTGAAAATATCAGCGGCGGCTGTCAATGACAGTGATGAGGAGTATGAGGAGGGGGAGATGGGGGGTGTAGACGGCGGCGAGGTCTCTGACTCTTCGCTGTTCTCCGACATTACTGACAGCCAAACTACCAGGAAAAAACTGTATTCACACAACAAAATAAGAGAGATTTTGGATCAAACAAAAGGTAGGAGAGGCGTAGATATAAAACAGTCGTTTCCAGATCTGAAATTGTTTTTTAATTCTGCACATATAGCTCTCAAGAAAGCCACAACACAGGAATTAGATCAACCAAAACGGTATAGACTGAAGAAATTCATGCAAACAGTTAGGAAAACGTTACATCAGAAAACCAAAGTATAATTATTTATTTATTTATTTATTTATTGAAAAAATAGATAGGTTTATAGGAATTTTACATCTTTTACTGTTTGCTTTTTCTTAGTTTTTAAAAACTTTTTAGCCATCATGGACAGAATTAATTTGATCTCTTTTAATGTCAATGGTTGTAGGCAGGATTTTAAGAGAGCAGTTATTTGAATTTTTAGAACAGAAGAGGGTGGGAGTGGCTTTTATACAGGAGACACACACAGACAGAGAGAATGAGGCAGGATGGCTTGCTGAATGGAGAGGGCAGTGTGTGCTGAGTCACGGAACAAATAACAGCACGGGTGTGCTTTTTCAACCAGGTTTTTTCAACCAGGAGGACTAAGATAGGAGAGATAATTTATGATTGTATTAATGTTTATGCTCCAAATATAGGAAGGGATAAAATTGTATTCATGAATGTTTTAAAGCAGACTCTTTTAACAGTACATGATGATGATATATTAATAGTGGGAGGGGATTTTAACTGTACAGTAGATTTTAATAAAGATAGGAATAGTATTGAACCTCATCCTCCTTCAACAAGAGAATTGGCTGCTATTTTAAAATTCAGTGGCTTGGTTGATGTTTGGAGGTGTCTGCATCCCACCACTCGCCAGTATACCTGGTCACACCACCTTTCTCAGTATACAGTTAAAGCAAGACTGGACAGGATATATGCACTCCAACACCACCTCAATAAATTCACACAAGCAACAGTAATACCGAACAGCTTGTCTGACCATCATTGCACTCTGATCACAGTAATTACAGGTAAAGAAATACACAGGGCATCTCAGTGATATTTCAACACCAAATTATTGCAAAACACTAATTTTACAAGACAGTTTAAGGATTTTTGGTTAAAATGGCAAGAACAAAAAAGCCAATTTAAGCATCTGAGGCAGTGGTGGGATATAGGAAAAACACAAATTAAATTATTTTGTCAGCAGTACACTTTAGACATAACCAAGTCACTGAACTCAGTCATAAGAGAGCTAGAGAGAGAGATCCTACAGTTAGAGACTGAGCAGAACACAGCTGCAAAGGAGACCCTGGTGGAGCGGAGACAAGCTTTGGGCAGCATGCTGGAGGAGAAGGTGCAGGGGTCACAAGTGCGATCTCGATTTATTGAGCTGAGAGATATGGATGCTCCTACAAGCTTCTTTTTTGGTTTAGAGAAGAGAGCAAATAGGAAGCGGTTGTCCTGTGTTCGGCTTCCCTGTGGTAGAGAGTTGACTGGTCAGGAGGAGATTAATGATGCGGCGGTGCAATTTTACACTGACCTGTATTGCAGCGAGTCATGTAACCAGACTGATATAAATACATTACTGGAGGGACTGCCCAGTCTGAGTCTAGAAATGGGACTGTCTCTTCAAGAGCTGACCACTGCTGTCAAGCAGCTGGCCAGAGGGAAAGCACCAGGGATTGATGGACTGTCAGTAGAGTTTTATCAGCACTTATGGAAGGAGCTGGGGCCAGACCTGCTGCAAGAGAGCCTGGAGGCGGGGGAGCTGCCTCTAAGCTGCCGTAGGGCCGTCATCACACTGCTGCCCAAGAAAGGGGACTTCTGCATGCTTAAAAACTGGAGATCTGTCTCAATGTTATGTACTGATTTAAAAATATTTTCTAGAAGTTTAGCGATGAAACTGAGGAACTGTTTGGAGAAAATAATTCACCCTGATCAGACTTATTGCGTACCTGGGAGAACAATATTTGATAATATTCTTTTAATTATTTGATAAGATTTTTTATCGATAGCTAAGAAGGGTGATTTTAATGTGGGACTGGTCTCTTTGGATCAAGAGAAAGCTTTTGATCGCTTCGACCACCACTACCTTTTTGAGACCCTGGAAGCCTTCGGGTTTGGCCCTCAGTTTATTAAATTTATTAAACTTTTATGTAGTAATGTTTTAAGTGTTTTAAAAGTAAACGTTGGGCTGAGTCGATCCTTCTCAGTGTGCAAGGGAATCAGGCAGGGCTGCCCCCTGTCAGGGTTGCTGTACTCCATCTCCATCGAGCCCCTGCTGGTTCTGTTGAGGAGCAAGCTGGCGGGATGGACGGTGCCTTTCTCAGCCCTTCCTGCTATAGTGAGGGTGTTCGCATATGCTGATGATATCACTGTTTTTATTAGAATAAAAGAGACATCCAGGAACTGCATCAGAGCTTAGGTATGTTTCAGAGAGCATCGTCCGCAAGAATTAATTGGGCCTGTTTTGCCCCAGGTTTTGAGGTGGGGCAGGACAGGGATGAAGGTGCTGGGCGTGTTACTTGATACAGATACTTACATGGAGCAGAATTGGGAGGGGTTGATTGAAAAGGTGAAAGGCCGACTGGTGAGGGGGCTCACTGGAAGCAGCTTGCCTGCTTTTTTTTAAGTAAAGTAAGAGGGCTGGGGTTCAAATATGACCTGTTTTTAATTGACCACGGTGCTCTGGACAGTTCTGACCTGCCGTCTTTTTATCAAAGTGTTTTACAGACTTGGAGAACTGTGAGGGTGGGAAGAGAGGAAGCCTCTGGGATCAGAGACAGGGTGCTGCTTTTCCTGTGTTATTGGTAACTCCAGTAGGGATTAAAGAAGATGAAGGGGAGGAGGAAGAGAAGCTCTTAACTACAAAAACTCAAAAATATAGGTTTTGTAAATTTAAACAGTAAAGAGATGTATAAACTGTGTATTAAGGCAACCCATTGCAGCAAGCTGAGAGGGCTGGTTGATACCAAATGGAGGGCTTTTCTGTCTCTGGGAGATGAGGGGACCCCAGAAAGGAGGGTGCTGTACAAACCCCCCTTAGACAAGAGAGCAGGAGATCTCCAGTGGAGGTTCCTGCATGGTATCCTGGCCACAGGCCGGTTCCTGCATAGAATCAACCATGAAATTATTATTATTACTATTAATATTTATTTCTTATCAGACGCCCTTATCCAGGGTGACTTACAATTGTTACAAGATATCACATTATTTTTACATACAATTACATTTTTTTTTTACACATTATTTTTACATACAATTACCCATTTACACAGTTGGGTTTTTACTGGAGCAATCTAGGTAAAAGTACCTTGCTCAAGGGTACAGCAGCAGTGTCCCCCAGCTGGGATTGAACCCATGACCCTCCGGTCAAGAGTCCAGAGCCCTAACCACTACTCCACACTGCTTCCTCCACACTGAAATCAGCTCAGTCTGTGATTTCTGTCAGCAGGAAGACACCATTTTGCATATGTGCAGTGAGTGTAGGAGACTGGAGTCCCTCTTCAGGCTCCTGCAAGAGAGACTGCAACAGCTGGGAACAGTTTTTACTCTGACACTTTATTTTTGGGGTCCCCTATAGGCAAAAACACAAGCATACTTGTGTGTTGATAAATTTCCTTTTAGGTTTGGCAAAGCTGGCCATTTTAATATCCAGAAGGAATAAGCGGACAGGCATAAGGCAGACTGACGTAGTCAGGCTCTTCAGAGTACTAGTGGTTAGCAGGTTAAAGGTTGATTTTGCTTATTTTAAACTTTTTAATGACCTGCAGAGCTTCCAGGAGAGGTGGTGTGTGGGAGAGGCTGTCTGCTCGCTCAGTGAGGAGGGAGAGCTCAATGTGATTTTATAAAAACAAATATTTATTTATTTATTTATTACTCAGTCTGCTTTTTAAATAGTTTTTTAGACTTTCTTTTAATCATTTAGATTTCTAATGGAAATGTAGTACTGTTATATTATTTAATAAAGGATTGTTAAAAGTCTCTCTCTCTTTTCAAACTTCAGCTGAGGAATGACTTCAAAAAGATCGTTCTGTGACTTAAATAGGGGGGCGGTTCCTTTACACCAAACATGCGCACGAACACACAGACACACACAGAACCCCACGCCAGAGAATGCTTTTTCTGGTCTCAGCAGGATCGGAAAGCCTGGTGATATTTCAAACTGAATATAGAGTTCAATCAAAGATTAGAAAAGAAATGTTTTTAAAAAAGATATATAAATCGGAATATGTGTTGTATTGCAAATAAAAATAAGAGAAAACTATTTTAAGTGCTTTTATCATCAAC
The DNA here is from genome assembly GCF_902713425.1 of Acipenser ruthenus. Lineage (NCBI taxonomy): Eukaryota > Metazoa > Chordata > Actinopteri > Acipenseriformes > Acipenseridae > Acipenser > Acipenser ruthenus. Next base: position 48,123,021 of record NC_081196.1, on the reverse strand, counting down.
AGATTTTTAAACTATTCTGATGGTTTTGCAGATTATTAATGAGTTTTACTGTTTAGATTTTTTAAACTGTATGAGCTTAGTGCTTTGATAATTTGTGACAAAATTAAAAAATAATAAAATTCTAAATAAATAAACATCAAACGAAATATACATAAATAAGTAGAAAATATATTTAATAATTTATCTATATTTATTTTGTTATTTACGTATTTATTTTCTTAAATATTTATTTCGTTTTTTTATTTATTTACTTATATATGTATTTGGTTTTTTATATCTGTATTCATTTCGGTTTTTATTGTCATAACAGTCTCGCGTTTTGCTTGGTCGAGAGAGAGAGAGAGAGAGAGAGAGAGAGAGAGAGAGAGATCCCACAACCTTACCATTAAAATATAATGTGGTATTACGCTGTACTGATATAACAAACTATGGGTCATTAACACAAAGCTTGACCAAAAGAATAAGACTAAACAATTACAGAAGAAAACAACTCAATTAGGGACAGCGTGACAAGGAAGAGAATATAGTGCAAACAAACCCAGGAAAACATATTACAAATGAAGATACACAGCAGAGCTTTAGAATATAACCACAACAATTTAACAATACTGACACGGAGGATGATTAATATACAAAATGAATAAACAATGCAACACAAAATATAAATCAACAAAATAGTAATGAAGTCCCAAAAAGTAACAAAAGAAAAAAAACAACAACGATGACACAGTCAATGGAAAGAGCACACCAAACTGGTATGGAAGTCCAGTTAATTACTTGGGATGAATGTGAACGATGATGTAGAAGTCTTCAGGAGATGAAAAACATTGAGAGCGATGAAATGGATGTTTGATGAAAACTGAGGTTGCAAACAGTCCAGAACAGATGCACAAAAACATACAACCACACACTCCAGTAAAAAACACAAAAGAAACTACCCCTCCTAATTAAGCAAAAAACAGTAACTAGACAATAAACTGAAGCAGGTAGACAGACTCTCTAACCAAGGTGCTAGCTACAGGGAAAAAAAACACACTCCCAACCCTCCACAATCAGAGAAATAAGAGACAGGTGAAGATTGACTGTGTGAGAGGATTGGTAGATGAAATTTTGAATGGACCAATGGGGTGAAAGAAAGAAAGAAATGGATACTGGGAAATGTAGTTTTTATAGGTTGGCCTGGCCAGGCTACTGCCTTTACTTAAAGAGACAGGTGAGTGAAAAATACACCCACATATGTAGCAACAGTGCTACATTATGTTATGCACGAATGTAAGAATTGGCTTTCTGTGGTGGTGTACTTTTTTCTTTCAAGTAGCATATATCTATAATCGTTTTTGCGATATATTTTAATATAAAATGTATACACAATTGCAGTTTTGTTAGAGGACACATTAGTTTATCTCTAATGTAATCACAGTTTTACATATAGACTGCCCCTGTTTTCATTTACGTCGCAAATTCTGGGCAGATTTGGTTTGCAGATAACGTCCCAAATTCTGGGCCGCTTTGGTTTTTAGATAATGTCCCAAATTCTGGGCCGCTTTGGTTTTTAGATAACGTCCCAAATTCTGGGCCGCTCTGATAACATCCCAATTTCTGGGCTGCTCTGGTTTTTAGATAACGTCCCAAATTCTGCATTTTCGATTCATGCCAGTTTTTGAGATATTCTGTTTAGCTGACAGCCGAGTTTCTAAGTCATGCAGGCACAGTTTACCATAAACTGGACCGTTAATTCATTTAAGAGTAACCCTTAGTACATGAATCAAAGTTAATGTATTTTTTACTCTCCCCAGAAAACATTTAGGAACATGGTATACCAAAAAAAAAAGGACATCTCATTTGCTTATGTAATGTCCATCAATATATAGTGAGACATAGGGGTTTATCAGAACTTCTGGGTTTAAGAGACCAGTGCCCTTCAACAACTTCAAATAAATCCTATTGTATTGTATTAGTCAGCATTTCCCTTATCTATTCCTGATAGTTTATACTGTAGGCAGTGCTTAATTTGAGCCGGATCCTGCCGGAACAGGATCCGGCACCTCTCAGATTTGACTTTTTTCGTTCCGGCACCTAATCTGCCCGGATCTGGTACCTCTCGCCACATGATTTATTATTTTTTCCACTGTTTGCACTGTAAACATTCTAATAAAAGCGATCAGAGTTAAAGTTGCGTCTGCCTCCTCGTTATTTCTCCCACCCCCCGTTAAAGCGCATCCTATCCTGCCACACCGATTCCAGACCTGCTCTCTTATTTGTACAGAGAGGTTATGGGGCGGGCCGGCGAGGTAAGTAACTGACCTTGAAACAGTGGTGGTCAGCTAGTTAGAGGTCCCTACGTAATCACGTCACGGAAACTGCTCCTGATGGCGATGCCTTAGCTAGCAGCGCTGTGTGCGCTGCTTATCCCGCCAGTTCAGCATCACCACCGGCACGTCCTCCACTAGCTAGTAAGCCTACTAGTGAGTCAGACTCGGCGGGAGAGGGGGACAGGGACGGGGACAGGGACGGGGACAGGGACGGGGACGGGGAGGATTAGTGATGGGCAGTTCGATTATTTTTAGTGACTCGTATCATTTGATTCAGTTCAGTTTGGTGAATCGATTAATTTCGTTCATTTGATTCACTGATTCAATGACACAAAACCAATCAATGTAGACCGCATTACGAGTCGTTCACGAACTGCACATCACAAAAGCTAGGGAGAATCTATATTTGGTTGACTGGGTTCATAAACATTTAATTAAATATAGTTTGACAAAAAATATCTTAAAATAACTTCCTGTTCATTTAGAGATATCTCTAAATAACTTCCTGTTCATTTGAAGATATATGTAAATCATTTTAAGATATCTTCAAATAACTTCCCATTTATTTAGAGATATCTCTAAATCATTTGAAGATATCTTCAAATGAACAGGAAGCCATTTTGAGATATCTGGAAATGACTTCCTGTGAAAATGCTCTATGTTTTCAATGGACTTCCTGTCCATTTAAAGATAGCTTCAAATGAACAAGAAGTTATTTAGATATATCTCTAAATGATTTAGAGATATCTCTAAATGAACAGGAAGTTATTTGAAGATATCTTCAAATGATTTACAGATATCTTTAAATGAACAGGACGTTATTTGAAGATATCTTCAAATGATTTAAAGATATCTTTAAATGAACAGAAAGTTATTTAGAGATATCTCTAAATGATTTAGAGATATCTTTAAAACCCTCATTTTAAGATATCTCTAAATGACAGTTTGGCGTGCCATGCTAGCACAATCCATATGGTTTCCATAGTATTTAAAGATAGCTGTAAATCAATTTGAGATATCTTTATTTCATTTTTAGATATCTCAAATTGATTTATAGATATCTTTAAAATTAATTTTAGATAGCTTAAAAACACACAATTAAAGATATCTGGAATTAAATTTGAGATATCTGGAAATGTTTTACAGATATCTCTAAATATTTCAAGATATCTTAAAATGCAATTAGAGATATCTCTAAATGATAATTTGACTTGCCATACTAGTCATGGTAAGCATATGCTAGATACACCCACGCTTGTGGAATAAATATATACTTTATATTAAATATATTTTCTATCTATATAGACCTCTCTAGTCTAAAAGTATGTATGCAAGAGTAGCAGAATGCAATCCTTGCCTGTTGAGTTTATAAATGGGCCGATACTACAATGTGCATATCATTATTTGTGATTCCCTTGCTGTAAAACAATTTAGAGAGTTTAAAAAAAAAAAAAAATCTTTATTTTACTAGGTAAGCACATTGATATTAAAATCTCTTTTACAAGTGGACCTAGCCAAGAAAGGCAGCAGCAACACAATAAAACACGGTACAAAAACACAGACACAAAAATGAAATACAAATCATAATAATACAGTCAACAATCAGTGAAGCAGTCAACAATCAAATAGTAACAGACAGCAACAAGTCTATTCAACGACTTAAAACATGCACAACTCTCAAGTAGATAATCGTGCAGCTTACTCTTAAATTGTACTGAAGTTATTCGGGACTGCAACTTAAGTTTAGATTGTAAATCATTCCAAGACCAAGAAGCAAAATAGGCAAGTTATCTTTTAGCAGCCTCTGTACACACTTTAGGAACTGTAAAATTCAAAAATGTATGTGATCTAATATTGTAGTTACCAAAAGCGACTATAAAGTATTCATTTATATGTGGAGGGTAATTTACAAAGAATAGTCTTATATAACAGAATATACCAGTGCTTCAACCTTCACAAAGCCAAGGAGGTCCAGCCAACCAAACTATATAACACACAATGATGAGTATTGTACCTTGAAAGTACTTCTGACCCACACAGAATGTATCTTTACAAAGCTGAAACAACAGCCCCACCTAGCGATGAAACTGTGCAGGGGCAGCAGTCTCTGAGCCAAACTCAATTTGAAACTTATATTGTATTATTATTATTATTTGTTTATTTAGCAGGCGGCTTTATCCAAGGTGACTTACAAAGACTAGGGTGTGTGAACTATGCATCAGCTGCAAAGTCACTTACAATTACATCTCACCCGAAAGACGGAGCACAAGGAGGTTAAGTGACTTGCTCAGGGTCACACAATGAGTCAGTGGTTGAGGTGGGATTTGAACCGGGGACCTCCTGGTTACAAGGACCTTTCTTTAGCCACTGGACCACACAGCCTCCTATTGTAGAGAAAATAAAGTCGCTACGAGGTTTTACTTTTAACACAGCTGTACTTGCCAGGGTTATTAGATTAATACAACAAACAGGGTTGCACGTGAGCAAGTAGCCTACTATCACTGAAGTGATAATAAATATATATATATATATATATATATATATATATATATATATATATATATATATATATATATATATATATATATATATATATATATATATATATATATATATATATACATATACATATATTGCCCCGAGGGAAGACGATTGTTACCGACAGGAGGCTATAATGCCCGAAGCCGCTGGCGGTAACAATAGTTTTCCCGAGGTGCATTTAATTTTACACTATGGCTGAGTCTGCAGTACATATTAAATATATGAGGCAAATAAGTGAGGCAAGGTTGGATATTAAATACGACTTTATATATTTTGTTTACATATAGCTGATACAGCATAAGTAAATAAATAAACAAATACATAACTTTTTTTTGCAACTGCATACTGTATTGTTAGCAAAGTTTTTTTCTGTCTGCGTCTGGTTTGCAGACTGCTGCATAATTGTAACATAAGTGTTTTTCCAATGGTGTCTTGGAGGTAAAGAAGCAAATTAAAAATACATATACTGTACAATGTTTTATTGAATCATCAAAGCAGTGCCACATCAAAATACTGCGGCCCTTAAACTCGTTAAACTGTGACAGGATAGCGCTGTGGGACCGGATGCTGTTGGCAGAAATGAGACTCAGAGACAAGGGAGCTGCAGTTCAAGCACTAGACGAGTTGAATTTGATGGAATTTCAGAGTCAGAAAACAGTGACAGTGACGTTTTAATCACCATTTTGGTGTTTGGATGTTAGGGCAATAGTTCGATCTATTTTTCCACTGAAGTTTTCATCCAGATATGACGTAGCATGCAGTCCCAAACCACTCATCTGATTGGTTAGAGCTAGGTGCCACTGAGGGAAAAGGTCTCAGCTGCAAAATATGATCTAGCGATATTCTGCTGTTGTAAATTTCTTCCGTTGTGAAACCTTTCTGCTACAGTATTTTTTCATCAATGGGGAGTGATATGCACGGCAAAATGCTGCTTTTTCCACGCTGTGCCACGCCACACATGTCTGTCCCAGGCTTTGCCAGTGATATTTACGGAAAAATGCTGCCTGATAACCAACAGCATCGCTCCGCCTGTGTGTGTCCCAGGACTGTGCCATTACCTCTTTCATAATGTTACAATTCAAAATGTTTTGTATTTACAAAATTTTTTAAGGCAAAATAAATGATATGTTCCTACTCTTACACAACCTGTTCTTTGTTGAATCTTTTTTTGTTGAATCTTTTTTTCCCCTCAGTTTTCCACTGCGTGACCATTCATCAAGTGTGTTTGTTGTATTTAATTTCACTGTTGTGAATGCTCAATGTGAGGGCTATCAATTGGCCTTGTGTTGTCACATTATTATTATTATTATTATTATTATTATTATTATTATTATTATTATTATTATTATTATTATTATAAGCAGTTTTATAAGGTTAATAACTGGAAACACTGAACAACATAAGGTGACAACTTTGAACTCACTTCAAAATCAGTATGTGCTTACACAAGCTACTTCCCTTTAACTCCTCCTACTTCCTGATTATGATTGTTTAGCATGTGAACAAGCATACCACAGTCAATAAACTGCATAGTCTAAAAATAAGGTTTGGTCCTTTCCGTTTTGAATGACACACTTTATCAACGAGGACCGTGTTTATCTATTGTTGGAATATTGTATACAGTGTATAAGATTTTTGAATAATCTAAAACAATATTCAGTGCTAGATAACGGCTTGTTACAATATTCACCAAAGAATGAACCATGTATCATTGACATTTTCTTGTCATTGAAGTTTACTTTTGAAAAAATATCAAGACAGTGAAGCCCTCCAAACAATAAATGTGAGTATAATCGCCTTGTTTTCTTTTGATAATGATCACATTCTGCTTTTCACAGATTTTACAGCAAACTGAATTTTACATGTATCTTAGAAACTTTCTGCCTCGCTTTGTAAGCCTTAAATTCCGGTGGAATTGAATATTGTATTTTGAAATGATGTAGATAGGCACAAGTCAGAAGGCTTGTTGTTTGCACTTCTTTCATTGTGGTGGATGTTAGATGATTCAATCACTACAGTACCAACCCCACAGACGACTGATTTGTTTAATGCTGATCACTTAAATATAAATGCTGGTAGTACTTTAGATTACAGGGAATGAATAGCAAAGTAATGACAGGGTAACAACTGGGGGATTACTAATGGTTCCTGCACTTACTGCTCATATTAACTTCTGTGCAGCAGGGCCACTGAGAGCCTGGGGAAGGATTGGTATGTCCCGCTGCTGCCCCACAATTTACAGTATTCAAACTTTATTTTTTAGGTAAGTGAATAAATATGTTTTTTGTACAAACTCCACATGTAATAGTCATTAATCGGAATCTTACTTAACATCAAATAACATAAGTTTTTAGGATAAAATACATTTTAATGGTGTTGCTATACACTATTTTATTTATCCCATGCCAAAAATAAACCACTCATCTCTGCTCTTAACTAATAGCCTGTATTGGTAAATATATTTGTATTTTAAGCAATATAACCGATCATTCTCTAATTGTGTTTACCACCAGCTGAAGAAAGTACTTTATTTATTTTACAAGATACAATTTTTCTAACAAACCAAATTGCTGCACCACGTTGTTTTGAGCAAATTATAGATCTTAATAATAGAATAATTCATACTGTGGTATATATTGTACAACTTTAGGGTTCTTTTAACGTTTTTAAAAAGTCTTTAAAAAATACATAAAATTGCCTTTTTTCGCTTTTTGGTGTAGTAAAATATGAAATGTGAAAGTTCAAATCATTGTGTGAAAGGAAGTGTTTGACAGCGCCTGGATACACAATCATTACACAACAGAAGCACATTGGCTCGGTGTGCAGTACTGGAGTTTTTCTTTTTAATGTGGTGGTGGGAACGCAAAGGGTCTTGTGCAGGGCTAGTTGTTTTAAAATATTTTATATATATTTAAAAAAAAAAAAAAGTTCCCCCTTCATCAGGGCCCCCCATCAGGGCGTTGGGCCCCCTTCGAGGCGTTGGGGCCCCCCATCGGGGTGTTGGTCCCTGTTCGAGGTGTTGGGCCCCGGGGGAATGTCCCTGTCCTCCCCGCCCTCTCGGTGGGCCTGCTGTGCAGTTACAGCACATGGAAATGGTTTAGTGAACACCGTTTACTGTCTGCTGTAATTACATGGTAACAAGTGTGGAAGCTACATTTTATTTTATTTGAACTTTAAACACTCAAAGTAAAAAGCAAATGTTGTTTGAACAAGGTGTCATTTCCAGTCTCGCTTCTATTCTATCTCAACAGAATACAGTTGTATGAAGACATGACTGAGAAGAGGATGCTGTCTAAGCTGTACTGTAAAGGAATTACATTGAGCTTGATCATTTGGAGTTGTTTATTTGTGGCAGGTTAAGGAGTTTTTATTTTTTTTATTTTATTACAATAGCTTTGGATAGAAGGCTAAACAATGTTAGAATTAAGACATGTGTCTCAAAAATCACTCAAAACATATGCCTTTCCTCACTTTTAATGAAATAGGTTTGTGTCTCCCTCCAGCATACAGTATAAATGTTCTGCTGGTAGTTGTAATATATATTATGAAAGAATAGAATTCCCTCAGGGCACTTCATTATTAGATTTCTCATGCCAAATGAAATAATTAATCATCTAGAGCTTTTTCTTTTATCTTAGTTAGAATCAATCACTGCTAAAATATAGCAACATGCTACAGTGTTTCTACGGCACCAGTCAGTGCCTGTATAGTTGTTTGCAGATTATTATTATTATTATTATTATTATTATTATTATTATTATTATTATTATTATTATTATTATTATCCAACAAATGCTCTAACTAGTAGGGGTCCATAGAAAAATCCCAAAACACTGAAAAAAGGCTATTACTGTATCAATCATTATAGTCAATTAATTCCTTGAAGTGAAAGAGATGCTTTACCTAAATTGTTAGTTTTTTTTTTTTTTTTTTTTTTTTTTTTTTTTGCATAACATAATTTTCGTAATTATTTTTCATAGATTCAGACGTTCTAAAACAGGAACCTATCTCTGTTATTGCTGATGTGGGAACCATAGTAACTCTTCGGTGTAAAAATGAATCACTGAGAGAAACAACTCAAGCAACCTGGATAAAAGAGACTCAGAGTAAACCTGAGATTATCCTGAGTTATAAAAAAACAGGGAACGAAACGTATCGACCTAATCACACACAGCAAAGAATATCACTTCTCCACATTCCAGAGAACCTCTTCAGTTTAAGGATTTCTCAATTGCAACACTCTGATGCTGGGAACTATACCTGCTTAACAACAACAAGTAACAGAGTTTGGAAAAGGCATTGGGAGCTCGTTACAAAAGGTACAGTGATTTCTACAAATGCCGTTTCGTTGATTCCATATTTACAAGTTGTTTAAAACAGGACAATCACAGGTCTAACATGTATACAGCATTAAATAAGTTTTCATAATCTAATGTATATTATTACACTATGTAACACAATTTTTGTTCCTGGGTAGTAAGTGTTATTTCCTAATTGCTTATGCCTCAAACGTATAGAAAATGGCTATTATTCCCCACAAACTTTGCTTTTGTGACCAGGACAGTGATATTTTGAAATTTACTTATTTTCCAGAACATTCCAGATAGATTCAGTGCTGAGTAAACTTGGAGTAACTTCTAGAACTTTCTAGAACTTTCCAGTAATATAAATAGTAGTATAAATACAGGGGCCTTAAGCCCACTAGTTCAGTTTAGTTCCAGCTGCCTAAGTGGATACATATCTGCATTTTTCTGAGATGGCATCAAGGTCATAGGAGACTTCAAAATGGTGGCATTCCTGATGGGTCTCCAAGGCGGTTTTACCAAGTTTCCCTGCTATCTTTGCCTTTGGGACAGCAGGGACACCAAGGCGCACTACCACAGGCGGGACTGGCCACAGCGGACCGAGTTCTCTGTGGGGAGGAACAACGTCAAGTGGGAGCCACTGGTGGACCCCCGGAAGGTGCTGATGCCACCACTGCACATCAAATTGGGCCTTATGAAACAATTTGTCAGAGCTCTAGATAAGGAGTCGGCAGCCTTCAAGTACCTTCAAGACTTCTTCCCTAAGCTGTCTGAAGCAAAGGTCAAAGCCGGTGTCTTCGTCGGACCACAGATAAAGAAGATCCTGGAGTGCAATGAATTCCCCAAGAAGCTCACTAGTAAGGAGAAAGCGACTTGGAACAGCCTTGTTGCAGTGGTTCGGGGCTTCCTGGGCAATCACAAGGCCGAAAACTATGTGGCGCTGGTTGAGACTCTACGGCACAATGGGCAGTAGGATGTCCCTCAAAGTCCATATCCTTGATGCTCATCTTGATAAATTCAAGGAGAACATGGGAGCGTACTCGGAGGAGCAAGGCGAGCGCTTCCACCAGGATATACTGGACTTTGAACGCCGCTACCAAGGACAGTATAACGAGAACATGATGGGAGACTACATTTGGGGGCTGATTCGTGAAAGTGATTTACAGTATAATCGTAAATCTCGAAAAACTACTCACTTCTAAATCTTTTGTAGTCATTTTTGTATTACTTTAGTATAAATACATGTTAATTTGGATTCATATGTTGTTTTTTTCTGACTTTATGTGAACGAAAAGACACAAATTCGCCAGTTTTCTCATTGGAAATAGGTAAATTTCAAAATATCACTCCTGGTCACAAAAACAAAGTTTGTGGGGAATAATAGCCATTTTCTATACTTTTGAGGCATAAGCAATTAGGAAATAACACTTACTACCCAGGAACAAAAATTGTGTTACATAGTGTTATCAGAGGCGAACAACTGTGACAGTATTCATAGAGCAACTGTACCCACTGGGGTTCCTTACCTGCCAAAACACATCTATTGTGCCACTGGGGTGCCCTCCCACACAAACACTGTGGTCAGTCACCCTTAAAGGAACGCAGATTATGCCATTTAAAATGAAGCACACTAAATGTACACCTTTTAAACGTCCACTTAATTGACCACGTTATTGTTTAATTTAAAACCTTTCAAATTATACAATTCTGTAATTAATATATATATATATATATATATATATATATATATATATATATATATATATATATATATATATATATAACTTTTTGTCTTACTTGTTGGGAAAGTGGTCAAAGTAGCTGATTTGTGTCAAAAGTTACATCGTTTACAGTAAATAGAATGTTGGAAGTCTGGGAGTTTTTAAACAAAAGGGAGCTTTAGAATGTTGAAAAAAGTCCCATTAAAGTGAATGAAGATGGACAAAAAAAGGATAAAAAGCTTAATAGTTTAAAAAGTATAAAAGATATCAAAAAGTTGTATACAAGCACACTATTCCAGACCGGTCTACACGTTTTAAAGTTTGAACGGCGTTTCTAGCTTAAACGGTGTAAGAGGAGTAGCGTGCCAAAGAATAATAAGAAGAAGAAGTACGTTGAAGATTTAAAGTGGGGACTCTTGCTTCGCAAGCCCCACTAATAAAAATGGTTGGTAATTGTGACAGAGAATGAATGAATCCTGGTCAACAATCTCCCTCTCAATCTCTGAGGGCGCTGTATAACCAGAACACAGTGCCCCTGAATGGATGTTTTTGCAGTTCATTCCAGGGTCAGTCGGAAGCCGGACATTCAGGAAGGGGGTGGGGCCACGATTTCTGAAGTCAGCGCCTTAATGCGGTAGGTGATGTGTCAGTCACGGATTGGAGGAGACGTGATTGACCGCGCCACCGAAAGAGGGCATGACGGAGGGTTTTAAGGGGAAGTGGCCCCAGTGATCTGTTCCTTAGTTTTGATGGTTAAATTATAAGGACTGTATGCACAGGAGAATTAAAAGTACTGTGAGTGTTTTGTGTTTTGTTTGTTTGTCAGCTAACTGTCATTGTTTGTTTGTCTAGACGGCTAACACGAACCGGGAGCTGTCGCTGCACGCCAGCACCAAACCCCGGACTACACTGACCTACTGTTACCTCTGTGTTTGTCTTTCACCATTCACTTGCACTAGAGCACCCACTGTCAGGAGACATGACTGTGTCTGTGTATTGTGTGTTTAAAAAGTGTTTTTATTATTTCGGGACTGTAACCCTCCTTTTGCATGGCGCAATACACATTGATGTGTAGAGCCCATGCTTATTATTTAAAGTGTTGTTGGCACGCAACCCAGCTGAAAATAAAGAGCTGTTAATTGTGAACTGTCTTGTGTGTGTTTGTTCTGGAGCACGGCATCATCACTACACCTGCACACTGCAAACCATTCCTTCACAGTAATCCATTTTTATCATTGCAAAAATTTTAGATGTAGGGAAACCTGCTTGGGGGATGCTATTGTGTATTATCAAAGCAGCATCTGAAAAGGATTCCCTTTGTTATACTGACAACCTTTTTACAGCAAACACTTACATATATATATATATATATATATATATATATATATATATATATATATATATATATATATATATATATATATAAATTGCATGCACCTCCGGAATGAAGCAACAGGAGGTGGATGGAAAGACTCCATATCGTAGAAACCGGGGCATGCAATTATATATATATATATATATATATATATATGTTAGGAGTTAGGATGGTATTTACTCGCGCATAGGTTTGAATGTTATTTCCAAATCTCCTTTAACATGTTTGAAGGGGACACTGTATTACTTAAAACGTGAATTAACGAATTAAAACGTGTTAAAAGTGAGCAGTTACCTTGGGATTACACACCAGGTTCAGACGCAATGATAGGATTTATGTATCCGCAGGCGACCTGAGACTCACCGTTTCAACGGTGTCAGGAGTGTCAACAGAAAAGAATGCATAGAGAAAAATATTGTATACTGGCCAAGGGCGTTGGTTTTGCCCAGAGCCGTAACTAAGCTTTTAGCTACCGGGGCATGCAAATATATATATATATATATATATATATATATATATATATATATATATATATATATATATATAAATTGCATGCACCTCCGGAATGAAGCAACCGGAGGTGGATGGAAAGACTCCATATCGTAGCTAGCGGGGCATGCAAGACTCCATATCGTAGAAACCGGGGCATGCAATTATATATATATATATATATATATATATATATATATATATATATATATATATATATATATATATATATATATATAATTGTTCTTTTTTTTTCTTTTTTTTTTTTTTTTTTGGATGTTAGGAGTAGGATGGTATTTACTCGCGCATAGGTTTGAATGTTATTTCCGAATCTCTCCTTTAACATGTCTGAAGGGGACACTGTATTACTTAAAACGTGAATTAACTAACTAAAACGTTTTAAAAGTGAGCCGTTGCCTTGGGATTACACACCAGGTTCAGAAGCATTGATTGGACTAATGTATCCGCAGTCGACCTAAGACTCACCGTTTCAACGGTGTCAGTAGTGCTCAACAGACAAGAATGCATACAGAAAAATATTGTATACTGGCCATGGGCTTTGGTTTTGCAGAGAGCCGTAACTAAGCATTTAGCTACCGGGGCATGCAAATATATATATATATATATATATATATATATATATATATATATATATATATATATATATATATATATATTGTAGCGGCGGGCTATAAAAACGGGGGCTAATCACATAGTTAGACACCTTGCATTGTGTAGTATAGTGGGCATAGTGCCAATTGTGTACAGCTGGGATTGGGGGGAAGTATAGTTGTCAGGGATTGGGGGGTTAGTATGCTAATTAGGGACAACTTTAGTTGGCCAATGATCAAGCCTGGTTAGGCTATATTAGGGGGCTCAGCGCCGATGTTCTGGTTCTGTTCTGTTTTATTGATTTGGTGATTGCATTGATAAAGAGCAATAAACGGTACCTTTGGGTGCGTTTCAACTCAATAAACAGTGTCTGCCTGCTTATTTCGCCGCCGTCGCTGCTGAATTAACCTCCCGCTTGGAACCCACAGCACGCTCGACGTTACACTGGTGTCAGATCAGACAAGCGGGATCGGGAAATGGATCCAACAGAGGCAGAAAGAAACCACCCGGGTGAACGGTCGCCCCAGCTCGGAGCGGCCGTCGGGAACAGAGAGTGGGCTGTGGCTTGGCTTAAGGCAACACCAATAATTAAAGCGCTCTGGAGGGGTGAAGAAAAGACGCAGCGGATTGAACAGAATCTCCGGGGGAGAGAGAAGGAGCAGGAAGATGAGGTCTATGAGGAAGCACAGAGCGGCGAAATCGACTCTACAACGCTGCTTGATATCCAGCCTGACAGTCAGAGAGATAGACGGCCAAGCAGCAGAACTCCGCCCCGAGAAAACGTCATGCTGGAACCGGGAACTCCCTTGCTGCCTACCCCACAGCGCTTCACTCTCACGGGGGAGAGAAACCTTCCCCGGCGGCCGATTAAGAGCGATTTGGAAACGACAGCTACAAGCGAAGCCAGCCTGCTAATGGAAAACATGAGGCTGACAGCCCCTGCAGACGCAGAGCGACCATTACGTCATGCAGAGAGAGACCAGACACTACGGAGCACAGTTAGAGCGAGAGAGGGGACGTACAGTAACGAGACACGCCCCCTGCACGGAGGAGAGGAATCCAGGCTGCAGTTACAGATGGAGGGGCGTGGTCCACAACCTGTCTCGCTTCCTCAACCACCTGCTCCTTTGCATGGACCAGTCCCAAAGCTTCCACGGTACAACGGGGTCATGTCTTTGGAAGCCTTTCTGACCCAGTTTGAATTAGTGGCTGAAGATTATGCCTGGTCCCAGCGCAAGAAGGCTTCCTGCCTGTCTCAGTCACTGGAGGGTGCTGCAGCAGAGGTATTGCTGGATCTCGGGCCAGAAGAGAGAGTGAATTATACCTCCCTGGTTGATGCTCTGAAGTGCCGCTTTGGAGACAGCGAATCACCGTACCGCCTACAGGATCAACTTCGGGGTAGATGCAGAGCTAGAGGAGAAAAGCTAGGAGCCCTGGCAGCTGACATCGCTCGCCTCTCATGTAAAGCATACCGTGACGAGCCCACCAGCTTTAGCCAGAGGATCGCTTTGGACACCTTCCTCCGCAGCCTACAACCCCCAGAGCTGCGTCACCAGGTCCGCCTGAAGAGGCCCAGCACACTAAAAGAAGCCCTTGGATATGCACAATCCATTGAAGAGGTGTTACTGGATGAAGAGCCACTACCACGCCACCTTACTTCCAAGCCAGTCCGATTGGTGGAGCATATGTGGAGAGACACTGAAGGCACTGACAGCGAACCAGAGTACAAAGTGAGAGCGGCTACTACCAACCCTCGACGAGTGAGAGAGAGAATCTGCTGGAGGTGCGGACAGCCTGGGCACCTCATCGCTGACTGTCACCAACGAGAGCCCAAGGGAAAAGGGGTGACGGAACTGTCGGGAAACGGGAACGGGTCCATGTAGGGGGGGAAACATGGGCCCAACAGTTGAACCCAACCGCAGCCGAATTCGACTCAAGCCAACCCCGTGTGGTGGGCCGCACTGGTGACGGGGCCTTCCTGCGTGCTCCTGTCCTCATTGAGGGGGTCCCCTGCATGGCCCTCATCGACACCGGCTCCTCCATCACTGTCGTTCGTCCTGATGTCCTTCACCAAGCAGTAGGAGACTGGAGAAACAGAGTCAGACCAACACCGGTTCAACTGAAAACGGTCACCGGAGAGCAAGCACCCATGGAAGGTAGGGGCCAACTGAGGGTCACATACGCCGGACGGACCTTCCACCACGAAGTTTGGCTCGCCGCAGTGCAAGACTGCTGTATCCTCGGGTTGGATTTCCTGAGGAGGGCCGGTATCTCCCTTGATCTTCGCCATGGGCACATCACCACCTTTGCCGAGCCTGGCCTGGCACTGCCAGCCTTAGGGGAGTCGACCAAGTCTGGGGGGGTGGCGTGTTATGCACAGACAGCCCTACAGTCGATATCAGCTGCTGCTGAAGTCCTTCCTCCAGAGCCCCCTTGCTCACGGGGCACAGCGGCTTGGCCTTCTCCAGTCCCCTGCTCTACACGGGAAGGGTTGCCCCCAACCCCACAGCACTTCCAGGCCACCGTTACAACAAACATCACCCCTCCACCAAAGCCCTCACCTGCCTCAGTTATGTCCCAGGAGACTGGCATGAAACTGCGATCTACCACCCCGTCTGAGACAAAAATGGCAGTGGAAGCAGTCTGGCGCCGTAGCTGTGAGGGGCTTTGCCCGGAGCAGCAGGACCAGTTGGGGGAGCTGCTGGCCAAGTTCCCCAACTGCTTCGCCACCAAGCCTGAAGAAACCGGCCGCACGCATGTTATCCAGCATTCCATTAACACCGGTGGGTCCCCCCCGATTAGGCAGCGCCCCCGCCGACTTCCACTTGCCAAACAGGGAGTAGCTGAGAAGATTATCCGGGAGATGAGAGAGGCTAACATTATAGAACCATCAGACAGTCCATGGGCCTCTCCAGTCGTTCTCGTTCCCAAGAAGAGTGGAGAGATGCGGTTTTGTGTGGACTACTGCCGCCTCAATGAGGTTACGAGGAAAGACTCCTACCCCCTGCCTCGGATAGATGAGTCACTGGACCTGGTCGCTGGGTCCTCCTGGTTTAGCTCTTTGGACCTCCGCAGTGGGTACTGGCAAGTCGAGCTCTCCCCGGACGCTCGTTCAAAAACTGCCTTTTCAACTGGCAGGGGCTTGTGGCAGTTCCAAGTTATGCCGTTCGGGCTGTGCAATGCCCCTGCCACGTTTGAGCGTCTGATGGAGAGGGTACTGGCCGGCATTCCCCCTCAAGTGTGCCTGGTTTATCTTGATGACCTGCTAGTGCACGGCCCCACCTTCGAGCAGGCACTGGAAAACTTGAGGACCGTGTTGCAGCGACTGGAGACGGCCGGACTTAAGCTGCACCCGGACAAGTGCCGCTTTATGCAGCAGGAGGTCTACTTCCTGGGGTACATTGTGGGGCAGGATGGAATTAAGACTGACCCCTCAAAAATCAACGCGGTGAGGCAGTGGGCCAGGCCGGCTAACCAACGCCAGCTGCGAGGGTTCATTGGGCTTGCCTCCTACTACCGCCGATTTGTTCCCCGGTTTGGCCACATCGCGTTCCCTCTCCACCGACTCTTGAGGAAGAACCAGACCTTTGACTGGGACGAGGCCTGTGAAGAAGCTTTCACCACCCTGAAAGAAGCACTGATCCAGGCGCCTGTTCTTATGTTGCCACGGCCAGATCTCCCCTTTGTGCTAGACACGGATGCCAGCGACCGAGGTCTCGGCGCAGTGCTCTCCCAGAAGTGGCCAGATGGAGAACACGTGGTTGCATATTACAGCCACGCCCTCAGCAAACAGGAGCGGAGATACTGTGTAACTCGCAGAGAGCTACTTGCTGTGGTAGTGGCTGTCAAACAGTTCCGGCCCTACCTGTGTGGAAGGCACTTCCTTCTGCGGACTGACCATGCTTCACTCCAGTGGCTAGTCAACTTTAAGGAGCCCGAAGGGCAGCTAGCCCGCTGGTTAGAACAGCTGCAAGAGTTTGATTTCACCATCCAGCATAGGGCTGGAGAGAAGCACTCTAACGCTGACGCAATGTCCAGGCGCCCCTGCTTGCCAGACCACTGCGCCTACTGCCTGAAGAGGGAACAGCAGACAGAGGAGCAAGAGGGGTCAAAGGAGCTGTACCATGTGGGAGCCCGAGCAGAGGGTGTTGGACAGACGAGGGAGTGCGGGGAGATCCGTGTTGTGCCTGCAACTGAGTGGCGAGCGCAGCAGGAGAGAGACCAGGATCTAGCACCAGTCTTCCAGTGGCTGGCGGAGAACCGACGGCCGGTCTGGGAGGATGTAGCTGCTCATTCAGAAGTCACCAAGGCACTCTGGTCACAATGGGATGGCGTGGCACTTCGGGAGGGAGTGCTGCAGAGACGCTGGGTAACACCAACATCAGGAGAGACAAGGTGGCAGCTCGTGGTTCCGGAAGCCCTCAAGTCGGAGATTCTGCGGGCTGTTCATGGGACCCCTGGGGTGGGGCACTTTGGAGTGAACAAGACCCTCCAACGCCTGCGGCAGAGTTACTACTGGAGCCGGTGTCGGAGGGATGTCGAAAACCATTGCCGCAGGTGTGACCATTGTGCTGCCCGCAAGGGTCCTCCGGGGCAGTCCCGTGCTCCCATGCAGCAATGTCCAGTGGGCGGTCCGATGCAACGAGTTGGAGTGGACATCCTTGGGCCATTACCTGTATCTGACAAGGGCAATAAGTATGTGCTGGTGGCGATGGATTATTTTTCAAAATGGCCAGAGGTCTACGCACTACCGGATCAGGAGGCAAGCACGGTAGCAGATGCTCTTATTGAAGGCTTCTTTTCAAGGTTCGGGGTTCCTCAGGAGCTCCATTCGGATCAGGGCCGGAATTTCGAATCCTGGATTTTTGCGGAGATGTGCCGTCGCCTCGGGATAAAGAAAACCCGCACCACCCCGCTCCACCCCCAGAGCGACGGCCTCGTGGAGCGCTTCAACAGGACTCTTTTGGCACAGCTGGCTATTGTTACCAGTCGGAACCAACGAGACTGGGACCTCCAGCTGCCTCTAATCATGCTGGCATACCGCACGGCGGTGCAGGAATCGACAGGCTGCACTCCTGCACTGCTGCTCCTCGGTCGTGAGCTCCAGACACCGGCCGAGCTTGTGTTCGGTCGCCCTCCTGACGCCACAGCTCTCCCTCCTGGACCAGAGTATGCCCGACGCCTTCAGGACCGGATCGATGCTGCTCACCAGTTTGCCCGGGACTGTCTACTGGCTGCCGGCATACGACAGAAGAGGAATTATGACGTCCGGGAGAAGGGGCGACACTTTAAAGTGGGGGAGCTTGTTTGGGTCTACGGACCTAAACGGATGAAGGGCCGTTGCCCCAAACTGGATAGCCCCTGGGTGGGACCCTGTCGGATCTTGCAACAGCTGGGCGAGGTGGTGTACCGGGTCCAAATACACCTCACAGGACGCTGCGTGGTCCTCCACCGGGACCGCCTCGCTCCCTACCGGGGAGACCAGGTACCCGAAGCACCCCAGGGAGCCGGCCACCCAGGACAGGAACCTCAGAGTGGTCCATTGGGAGCCCATAGAGGAAGGCCCCATCATTCCACAATCACCCCTCCTGTGGTGGCAAGCCACCGCCGGCCTCGAGCCTCTACTTCACAGAGGGGACCTCCATCCCTTCAACCCAGCCATCTTGCCTCTGAACCTAACCAAAGACCCCGCCGCAAGGTTCGGGTACCCCTGCGCTTCCGGGACACAGATTGAGCTTTCCGAGGGCGGTAAGCAGCAAAAGGGGGGCAATGTAGCGGCGGGCTATAAAAACGGGGGCTAATCACATAGTTAGACACCTTGCATTGTGTAGTATAGTGGGCATAGTGCCAATTGTGTACAGCTGGGATTGGGGGGAAGTATAGTTGTCAGGGATTGGGGGGTTAGTATGCTAATTAGGGACAACTTTAGTTGGCCAATGATCAAGCCTGGTTGGGCTATATTAGGGGGCTCAGCGCCGATGTTCTGGTTCTGTTCTGTTTTATTGATTTGGTGATTGCATTGATAAAGAGCAATAAACGGTACCTTTGGGTGCGTTTCAACTCAATAAACAGTGTCTGCCTGCTTATTTCGCCGCCGTCGCTGCTGAATTAACCTCCCGCTTGGAACCCACAGCACGCTCGACGTTACAATATATATATATATATATTTTATTTTTTTTTATTTTTTGATGTTAAGAGTTAGGATGGTATATATATATATATATATATATATATATATATATATATATATATATATATATATATATATATTATTGTTATTTTTTTTCTTTCTTTTATTTTTTGGATGTTAGGAGTTAGGATGGTATTTACTCGCGCATAGTTTTGAATGTTATTTTCGAATCTCTCCTTTAACATGTCTGAAGGGGACACTGTATTACGTAAAACGTGAATTAACGAATTAAAACGTGTTAAAAGTGACCAGTTGCCTTGGGATTACACACCAGGTTCAGAAGCATTGATTGGACTAATGTATCCGCAGGCGACTTAAGACTCACCGTTTCAACGGTGTCAGTAGTGCTCAACAGAAAAGAATGCATACAGAAAAATATTATATACTGGCCATGGGCTTTGGTTTTGCAGAGAGCCGTAACTAAGCATTTAGCTACCGGGGCATGCAAATATATATATATATATATATATATATATATATATATATATATATATATATATATATATATATTATTGTTATTTTTTTTTTCTTTTTTTTTTGGGGGGGGGGATGTTAGGAGTTAGGATGGTATTTACTCGGGCATAGTTTTGAATGTTATTTCCGAATCTCTCCTTTAACATGTCTGAAGGGGACACTGAATTACTTAAAACGTGAATTAACGAACTAAAACGTGTTAAAAGTGAGCCGTTGCCTTGGGATTACACACCAGGTTCAGAAGCATTGATTGGACTAATGTATCCGCAGGCGACCTAAGACTCACCGTTTCAACGGTGTCAGTAGTGCTCAACAGAAAACAATGCATACAGAAAAATATTGTATACTGGCCATGGGCTTTGGTTTTGCAGAGAGCCGTAACCGAGCATTTAGCTACCGGGGCATGCAAATATATATATATATATATATATATATATATATATATATATATATATATAATTTATTATTATTATTATTATTATTATTATTTATTTCTTAGCAGACGCCTTTATCCAGGGCGACTTACAATCGTAAGCAAAAACATTTCAAGCGTTACAATACAAGTAATACAATAAGAGCAAGAAATACAATAACTTTTGTTCAAGCAAAGTACAAGTTTGACAAACCACAATTCAATAATACAGCAGGTAATAGTGATAGTTACATCAGGATATGATTAAATAGTGATAGTTACATCAGGATGTGATTAAATACAAAGTACTACAGGTTAAAAACTTGGCAGATTACAGTATTCTGAAGTACAGGATTAAATGCAGTAAAAT
The DNA here is from genome assembly GCF_902713425.1 of Acipenser ruthenus. Lineage (NCBI taxonomy): Eukaryota > Metazoa > Chordata > Actinopteri > Acipenseriformes > Acipenseridae > Acipenser > Acipenser ruthenus. The sequence continues at coordinate 48,102,221 of NC_081196.1, read as the reverse complement.
AGGGGCTGATAAGAGCAAAATAAAGCACATTTACATGAAGGGTGATAGTGTACCAGGATACAAACAGAGGAGTTCTACAGGTGCTCTTTGAAGAGGTGAGTCTTAAGGAGGCGCCGGAATGTGGTCAGGGACTGGGCAGTCCTGACATCTGTAGGAAGGTCATTCCACCACTGCGGAGCAAGGGTGGAGAAGGACCGGGCTTTGGAGGCAGGGGAGCGTAGCGGTGGTAGAGCTAGTCTTCTAGTGCAGGCGGAGCGGAGAGGTCGAGTGGGGGTTTAGGGAGAGATGAGGGTCTGGAGGTAGCTGGGTGCAGACTGGTCAAAGCATCTGTAGGCTAGTACAAGAGTCTTGAATTGGATGCGAGCGGTGATCGGGAGCCAGTGGAGCGAGCGGAGTAGTGGAGTAGCGTGGGTGAAGCGAGGCAGAGAGAACACCAGGCGGGCAGCAGAGTTCTGGATGAGCTGGAGCGGACGGGTGGCGGACGCAGGGAGGCCAGCCAGGAGAGAGTTGCAGTAGTCTAGGCGGGAGAGTACCAGGGCCTGGACCAGGAGCTGGGTAGCATAGTTGGTGAGGAAGGGTCGGATTCTTCGGATGTTGCTCAGGAAGAATCGGCAAGTGCGTGCCAGAGTGGAGATGTATATATATATATATATATATATATATATATAGAGAGAGAGAGAGAGAGAGAGAGAGAGAGAGAGAGAGAGAGAGAGAGAGAGAGAGAGATATATAGATATATTATTGTTATTTTTTTTTTCATTTTTTTTTTTTTTTTTGGATGTTAGGAGTTAGGATGGTATTTACTCGCGCATAGTTTTGAATGTTATTTTCGAATCTCTCCTTTAACATGTCTGAAGGGGACACTGTATTACTTAAAACGTGAATTAACGAATTAAAACGTGTTAAAAGTCAGCAGTTGCCTTGGGATTACACACCAGGTTCAGAAGCATTGATTGGACTAATGTATCCGCAGGCGACCTAAGACTCACCGTTTCAACGGTGTCAGTAGTGCTCAACAGAAAACAATGCATACAGAAAAATATTGTATACTGGCCATGGGCTTTGGTTTTGCCCAGAGCCGTAACTAAGCATATAGCTACCGGGGCATGCAATATATATATATATATATATATATATATATATATATATATATATATATATATATTGTAACAGATCGTCAGTGTTGAGCGCACGGGGAAGGTATCAGAAACGCGGGGATGCTGATATCTTTCCCCAAAGCTCAAAACTAGAGAGACGGGCGTTACGTTGGTAGAACGGAATAATAAATAAAGAAACTTCAACTCCCATGATTCCGAAGATCAGTAGTCAGGTGACATGTCCGCGGGAATCCGGGGGGTTTAAAAGGCAGGTCAGCAATTAGAAAGGGGGAGGTAATTGTGAAAGGTACTTTTTGTTAAGCAGCAACTTTGAAAGACCGAGTGGTGTTGTCGGTCCGTTTCATTAGCTTGGTACAGATTGTACAGCAACTGTTTTAAGTGGTGTGGAACAGAGATTAAAAAGGGGCGACAGTGTTGGTGACCAGAGAGGATTACTTTATTCCAGAACCGAAGGTATCTGTGTGGAGTGACTCCAAAATAAAAAGCGAGTAGGGCTTATATTTTGGTCTGGCCGGAGGAAGCTGCAACGCGTCTGCAGCCTGGAATGAAGTGAAGCTGGTGCACTCGCCAAACAGATCTCTCCAGTGAGTAACACAGACCGCAGACTTGCGGGATCCATTTGTGCTTGGTTTCTTTGAAAAGAAAGACAGCGTTCGGTGTGTACCTGTTTTAAAAGAAAGTCACCGTCTTAAATGGACCTTTACTCACCTGCTTACTCTCCTGCTGTATGCAGCGTTCAACCCGTTTTCTACAGCTGTATTAATTGTTGCCAAACTGAATAAGTTTAAACAGGCAAAGTGTTATACCAGCGCTATAGTGTGCACGCGCTGAATTAATAAAAGCCTGTGCTTTGTGGACTGTTAGTTTACGTGTTCTTTTAAGCAACTACATTCTTTTCATGGACTGTGTTTTATTTGAGTGAGGCTGGTTGCTTAATTTCAGGTATAGAAACGCCATTTAATTCTAAAAGCAGTGTGACCCTGAAATCGCTGTAATTGTCTGGGATTTAAAGTGAAGACCCAGACTGGTGTTTTGTTTTGTCTATTGAACCGGGACTGTTTGGTTTAATGAACTGTACTTAATAATATACCCAGGAAGGAAACAAACCACACGGACGGTGGTAGTTGTGTTTTATTTGTTTGTTTTAGTTCGTCAGGATCCAGCCAAGAAGCAGGCTGTCAATGTCAGTGTTCACCAGCAGAGGGCGACCACGGGTCCGATTACTTGGAAGACTTACCTGTTCCCCTGGAAAAGGATTACAAACTACATTTCCCAACAGCCCTTGTGGATTATAAAGAAAGTGAACCATTGACACTTGCCTGGTGAGACTTTTGTTCCGAGACCAGGTTTACTGTTACCAGCAGCGTCGGGATGGAACTTGGACTGGTCTCTATGCTAAAGCAACATGTTTTTCCTTGCAACGAGGACAGCTCGTGCAAGCAGTAGAGAGGGTTGAAGAAGTGAGATTAGTGGGCAGGGTTTCTTTTGTTTTGTTTATTTTCATAAACGTTCTGTTGAGACTTTGAACTTTTGGTTAAGAAAATAATAAAACTGCCTATTCTTCAACCTTACCAAGTGCCTCGGTGTCACCTCTCATGCTGCCAGTTGGCTACCACACTAAAATACAGAACAGGTTGTTCACAATATATATATATATATATATATATATATTAGTAGTGTTATTTTTTTCGTTCTTTTTTTTTTTTTGGATGTTAGGAGTTAGGATGGTATTTACTCGCGCATAGTTTTGAATGTTATTTTCGAATCTCTCCTTTAACATGTCTGAAGGGGACACTGTATTACTTAAAACGTGAATTAACGAATTAAAACGTGTTAAAATTGAGCAGTTGCCTTGGGATTACACACCAGGTTCAGAAGCATTGATTGGACTAATGTATCCGCAGGCGACCTAAGACTCACCATTTCAACAGTGTCAGTAGTGCTCAACAGAAAAGAATGCATACAGAAAAATATTGTATACTGGCCATGGGCTTTGGATTTGCAGAGAGCCGTAACTAAGCATTTAGCTACCGGGGCATGCATATATATATATATATATATATATATAATATAATATAATATGCGTGTCTGCATAATTTGTCTGGTTAAATAACATGCTAGGAATTACTGGTTTGCATTATCAATAAAAACAAAGAAATATTTTTTATAGAAACACTTTATTACAGGTATAGCAATAAAATAAATAAATACAGTATAGGAGTTATACTTTTAATTATAACACATAAATAAATGCATACAAATAAAACATTCTGTATATGTTTCGTTACTCTTAGAATAACAAATACACAAATAAGTGAAAGGCTGACAACATTTTTTGACAGGTAGATATATAAATACATTATTTATAACTAATCATAATATATTATCCATAATGTAATTAGTTTAATTACAAACAAAACAAGCAAAAACCTAACTTTAGTCACAAGTATTTTATAAAACAAGTATTATAAAAAATATTAACACATTTATTTTTATTTATTGCATTTATATAGCGCTTTTTATACAAAAGTATCGCAAAGCACTGTATAGTACATAGCAGGAAAAATAAATCACAATCTGTTTGTATAGCAGGTCACACATATAACTGCTACACTCAGCCCATTTAAATACAGATTTAAACAGTATACACAATACAAAAGCACCAATTTTAAAGTTACATTAAAACCCACTAAGATAAGCGAGCCATTTTATAAAAATGTGTTTTTAGTCTTCACTTGAAAACTGTAATGGACCCAGATTTCCTGATAAACGAAGGCTGAGCATTCCAGAAAAAAGCCCTGCCTCCAGTGTTGCTTTGTTGACCCTAGGAATAACCAGCAGCCCCACATCCTGTGATTTCAGAGTGTGGTTTGGAAGATACGGTGTCAGTAACTCCTGTAAATAATGAGGTGCTAATCCATTCAGGGCCTTATAAGTCCCTATAACAGCAAAATCACCATTTAAAAAAGTACATTACAATAATCAATTCTAGATGAAACAAAGACATGTATTATTCTCTCGGCATCAGATACAGAAATAATTAGAACATAAGAAAGTTGTTTGTTTGGTTGTTAGTAGCTTATTGATCCCAGAATCTCATCAAGCAGCTTCTTGAAGGATCCCAGGGTGTCAGCTTCAACAACATTACTGGGGAGTTGGTCTAAGTTTGGCTATATTTCTCAAATGGTAAAAATATACTTTAGTAACTTCCCTAGTATGAGTCTAAAATGATAGATCAGACTCAAAGATTACCCTCAAACTCTTAATTTCGAGTTTAAATTTTGATGAGAGACTGCAAGGCTCGTGCTCATGTAATCCTACATCTCCTTTTAGTTGGTTCTGTGAGCCCACTAGCATAACCTCTGTTTTATCTCAATTCAACATTAGGAGATTCTGTGACATCCAATGCTTGATGTCTGTAAGGCAAGTAGCTAATAACACCCAGGCAGAAGAATGTCCTTGCTTTAGGGACAGATAATAGCTGGTTATCATCAGCATAGCTGTATACAACTGTAAGTTGCCCTGGGTAAGGGTGTCTGCTAAAAAAAAAAAAAAAAATAGTAATCCCTGGGCCTGTGGTTATTATAGCACAACCAACACCCTTATTGCTTTCCCGACCTGGCGCCTGACAAAAGAAAGTTTACTATTCCCACTATACTAGGTGGAGTGTTCTGATCTTTTTGAGTACCCAAAATACATTTCTCAATATAATATTAGGCTGTTTTTTTCTCTGTGGGTATTTGATATTGTACACAAAATACAAGGAAAAAAGAAGCCCAAATCTGTGGGTGAGGGCCTCAGGTTATTATTATTTGTTTATTTAGCAGACACCTTTATCCAAGGCTTACAGAGACTAGGGAGTGTGAACTATGCATCAGCTGCAGAGTCACTTACAATTATGTCTCACCCGAAAGAGGGAGCACAAGGAGGTTAAGTGGCTTGCTCAAGGTCACACAATGAGTCAGTTTGCTGAGGTGGGATTTGAACCGTGGACTTCCTGGTTACGAACCCTTTTCTTTAACCACTGGACCACACAGCCTCCTCAGCAAGTAGATGTTGTCCATTCATTCTCAGACCAATTTTTCTATCAAGATGGAAGGGGTTTCCCCGGATAATGACAGGTGTGGGAGTTGTAGGGTCCTAAAAAAAAAACAGAAAAATAAATCACTTACACTGTATTTTAAAAATAAAATGCTGACGCAGCATCTTACGTTATATTGTGATCATCTTTATTTGCATATTCCCATTCCCTTAATTCTTCAATTCCAACACCATCCCTCTCCCCTAATGTAATAATTCATAGCTGTTAGTTTTTAATACTTTTCATGTATTGTATTTGATGCCATGGGCTAGAAGAATTGGAGGTAATTCTATTTATAAATTCACTGTTTGGCAACAGCAGTTTGTTAGAGACAAAAATCCAAAGTTTTTAATACAGGTGATTTATTTATTTATTTATTTATTTATTTATTTATTTATTAATCATTTTCAGCATCTTTAAACAGCTTTTTCAGTGGTAACCACGCACTGGATACTGAAGTAAACTGCAGCTACGTTCCAGCATGAATGAGACACGGACAGTGCGCCACGTTCAACCTTGACCTCTGTACACCAGAAGCAGTTTAAAGTAGATTTATGTACATTTAAAGCAACATTGTCTTTGTTCATGATTATATATGATAAGTGTATTAGTTTGGTTCTCAAACAAACAAACAAAAAAATCCTTGCATGTTTTTTGCCCCGCCCCAAGTGTAAAACCAAATATTCTCTGACAGCATATAGACAGTACGTGTTTTCCGCAGAAAACAGATTCTTACGGTCTCTGTTCATGATGAGAAAGAGTTTAACTGAGTGCATTGTTTCGATATGTTTGATTGGTCTCGCAGCAGTATGGGTAAAAATAGACTGAATGACCTTGCCCTGCTAATATGTCCGGACATGTCCCAGGAGGAAGTGTTACAGCGTTTCGATAGATCTGGATATAGGAGGATTAGCAAACCCTGATTTAAAGTAAAGTCTTCTAAATCAGTTTTTAATTGTGGCATCATACAGTCTCAGCAGTCTGATCAGTCTTAGCATTAGTATCAGCAATCTTACCAGTCCCAGCAGTGTCAGCACCAGTCTTACCAGTCCCAGCAGTAGCAGCACCAGTCCCAACAGTTGCAGCACCAGTCTTACCAGTCCCAGCAGTGGCAGCACCAGTCTTACCAGTTCCAGCAGTAGAAGCACCACTCTTACCAGTCCCAGCAGTAGCAGCACCAGTCTTACCAGTCCCAGCAGCACCAGTCTTACCAGTTTCAGCAGTAGCAGCACCAGTCTTACCAGTCCCAGCAGTAGCAGAACCACTTACCAGTCCCAGCAGCACCAGTCTTACCAGTTCCAGCAGTAGCAGCACCAGTCTTACCAGTTCCAGCAGTAGCAGCACCAGTCCTGCCAGTCCCAGCAGTGTCAGCATCAGTTCCAGAAGTAGCAGCACCAGTCTTACCAGTTCCAGTTGTAGCATCAGTGTCATCAGTGTCAGCATTAACTTCAATAGCAGTGAACCAAACGCATGTCTCTCAATGAAGGTATAAACCCATCTACGTGTTCATATCTATAACTTCTATTCTTCTTGTCCTTTTAATATCACATATTTCTAACAGTGTGAATAGGGTAATTTTAGGAATTTGTTGTATACCTTTGCAGTTTGCATTAATAGTCTCCAGGCTTTAAAATATGATAAATTTCACCTTCGTAACATGAACAGGATATACACAGGGTTTTGTTTTTTTTGTAGACAAAAATTTGATTTTTGCCTCAGTAAAAATCTATTCCTAGCTAAGCCCCTGGTAACATTAAACTGGTAAGATGGACCATGTCTAGGCAAAATGATCACATGCTTGACATGATAAAACAAGCCCCACCTTGCCCAGACTTAGAGCCAAAGGATTGTATGAACATGTGCCCATACTCACCTTGCCCAGTCAAGCAAAAGGATCAGCTGTTTAATATCATACAGCATAATGCATCTTGACCAAACAACATGGTCAATAAAGTCTGCTATGTGAGCCAATTAATATATATATATATATATATATATATATTGTAATGATTCCACCTCTCTCGGGTTCGTTGCCCCTTTAAAAACAATTTTTCTTGCGCGGTTGCGCTGTTTTAATAAACACCAAAACAAAAATACAAAACAAACACCTAGCTCTTTATGAGCACTAACTAAACAAACAGGAACCTAACTGAAAACAGGACAGCTAAGCTGTTTCCCTGTACAACAAAGCAAAACAAAATCAACCCAGTTTTCACACCTTTCACGGTTTCTCAGTACCTTCTTCTCTGTACGCCTGCACACCCTCGCAAGCGGGCTCTACCCACAGCAGCCTTGAACCAACTAACTGTGAGGCTTATATACCCCACAGTAACGCGTGTGAGCAGCTGGCACTACTTTGCACTGATCGTGCCAAACTGCCATAATAATTAACAAATCATTCAATTACAATAAATAAACAAACCCCACACTAATTGTGCATTCTCACATGGATTCCTCTACAGGGAGGTTTTTAACCCCCTCCCTGCTGTCTCTCACAACCCGCTATCTTACACATCCCCCCCCCTTGTCTTCACAAGACACAGGCCACAAGACGGCCACCTCCTCCCCTAAAACCCAACCACCCACCCTCGAGTCCACAAATGTCAATTTTCGCCCTCTTCCACGGGCGAACTCGAGGGTGGATCGATCCACGTCCCGGCTCAGCCAGGTAGGGACCGCGCACCGGCAACGAGGGACCCCAACGGTTTGTCAGGGGCGACCCGAACGACAACCGGGGCACTGGAGGCTGCAGCAGCGGGCAGAGGTCTGCAGCTGGGACCCAGTGCAGCGACGTCCGGTCATCTAGGGGGAGCGAAGCAGTGACGTCTGGGAGCAGCGCAGCGACGTCTTAGTGTCCGTGAGGAGCGGAGCAGGGGACCAGGTGCAGAACTGTGCCCGATTCTGCCGACTCCTGGGCTCCAGGTCTAGTGACGGGAGGTCCAGACCAACCGACAGGGTGTCCAGGCGCAAGGGGTGAGGGACCGGACGCAGCGACGCCGGACTGGACAGTAGGGGTGGTGGTCGGGGCTGTGGTGGAGGTATGTTTTCCACCTCCTCCCTGGGCTCCGGAAGCAGCGACTCCTCCCCTCTGGGCTCTGGCAGCGGCGGCTCCTCCCCTCTGGACTCCGACAGCGGCGGCTCCTACCCTCTGGGCTCCGACAGCGGCGGCTCTTCCCCTCTGGGCTCCGGCAGCGGCGGCTCTTCCCCTCTGGGCTCCGGCTCTTCCCCCTCTGGCTCCGACAGCGGCGGCTCTTCCCCTCTGGGCTCCGGCTCTTCCCCCTCTGGCTCTGACAGCGGCGGCTCTTCCCCTCTGGGCTCTGGCTCTTTCCCCTCTGGCTTGGGAGATTGCGGAGTTACCCATACCTGCTCCCACTTCTGGAGCAGCAGGTCTATCTCTGTGGGCTCCGGATCAGGTAGCCCCCACTCCTGTCTCCACTTCTTTATCTGCTCTTTTTGAGCAGCTGTGTTTCGATTGACCATTTCAATCAACTCCTTTAAATCCATTATTTCTTTTATTTATTTATTTTTTTTTTTTTGGGTCGTAGGGCGCCCACACACGCTGCCACCAAATGTAATGATTCCACCTCTCTCGGGTTCGTTGCCCCTTTAAAAACAGTGACCCAACACACAGAAATTGATTTTTCTTGCGCGGTTGCGCTATTTTAATAAACACCAAAACAAAAATACAAAACAAACACCTAGCTCTTTATGAGCACTAACTAAACAAACAGGAACCTAACTGAAAACAGGACAGCTAAGCTGTTTCCCTGTACAACAAAGCAAAACAAAATCAACCCAGTTTTCACACCTTTCACGGTTTCTCAGTACCTTCTTCTCTGTACGCCTGCACACCCTCGCAAGCGGGCTCTACCCACAGCAGCCTTGAACCAACTAACTGTGAGGCTTATATACCCCACAGTAACGCGTGTGAGCAGCTGGCACTACTTTGCACTGATCGTGCCAAACTGCCATAATAATTAACAAATCATTCAATTACAATAAATAAACAAACCCCACACTAATTGTGCATTCTCACATGGATTCCTCTACAGGGAGGTTTTTAACCCCCTCCCTGCTGTCTCTCACAACCCGCTATCTTACAATATATATAGAACACCATTACATCATGTAAGAATAAATCATGAATTTGAATGTAAACAATAACAAGTAGTTGTCATGCCGTCAAAAACCTATAAATACCTCCAATGTTTGGATTCAAACACAGGCTCCCTTGAGAAAGATATGTACAACATATCGAAACGTTGGGCAGCTGGCTCTTTGAGCTAAAATATATATATATATATATATATATATATATATATATATATATATATATATATATATATATATTGTAACGACCCTGGCGATGGCAGCATCCTGGACATTGTGTTTGTCTTGTTTGTTACGTCCTGTTTAAGGTTCCATGTATTGTGAGGGTACGGGGCACGCCGTTGGTGTGTGTCTGCGTGAGTGCATGCGTGTGTGTGCAGTGGGCGGTTCCCCCAGAGGCTATAAGTAGGAGGGGGGGGAAGCCGCGAGCGGGAGAATGCGTGTGAATGTCTGACTGGAGAGCGATTACGAGAGAGAGAGTACCGGCTGAGAGAGTGCTTGTCGGTGAGTCTGCGGTGTAAAAGAGAGCTATTTGTTATTTTGGCGTGAACCCCGGCCCAAACAGGGTTTCGTTGTGTTATTAAAGAAATTAAAAAAAATAAAAGTACGTGGAACCTCATCTGGTCTCTCCCGAGTCTGTCTCATCCCCATAGCACAGAACGCTACATTGGTGTCAGAAGTGGGATCTGGTGTATGAGTATCGCCACAGTTTCGCTACCCGCCTCGGATGACGTGGGGCGGACACACCTGGTGCAGCACCAGATCGAGACGGGAGCCGCCCGCCCCATTAAGCAGCGCCCTCGCCGCCAACCACTCGCCCTCCAGGAAGCCACAGAGCAGGTGCTGGAGGAGATGAAGGCAGCGGGGATCATTGAGCCGTCCGACAGCCCCTGGACCTCGCCGGTAGTCATGGTGCGGAAGAAGGACGGCAAGTGGCGCTTCTGCGTCGATTACCGGCGAGTGAACGATGTGACGGAGAAGGACTCCTACCCCCTTCCCCGCATCGATGAGTCCCTGGACTTGGTGGCCGGCTCTAGATGGTTCTCTTCGCTGGACCTCCGCAGCGGCTACTGGCAGGTTGCGCTGGATCCCTCTGCACGGCCGAAGACTGCCTTCTCCACTGGACGGGGTCTGTGGCAGTTTACTGTGATGCCGTTCGGACTTTGCAACGCCCCCGCAACGTTCGAGCGGCTCATGGAAAAGGTGCTGGCCGGAGTACCCCCCTCGGAGTGCCTGGTCTACCTGGATGACCTGCTAGTCCACGGAGGGACCTTCCAGGACGCCCTGGCCTCCCTGCATGAGGTGCTCCGGCGAGTGAGGAAAGCGGGGCTAAAACTGCACTCTGAAAAGTGCCAGCTGATGCGCCAGGAGGTCTCGTTCCTCGGGCACCGAGTGGGAGCAGAGGGGATCCAGACAGAGGTGGACAAGGTCACCGCAGTGAGGGACTGGCCTATTCCCGTCAACCCCCGGCAGGTTAGAAGCTTCCTAGGGCTTGCGTCCTACTACCGCAGGTTTGTGCAGGGCTTTGCCACCATCGCTGCCCCCCTGCACCGCCTCCTGAGGAAAGACGAGCCCTTTGAGTGGACCCCGGCGTGCCAGGAGGCGTTCGCCTCCCTGCAACATGCGCTGTGCCAGTCCCCGGTGCTGGCTCCCCCGGATGTCCGTTCTCCCTTCCTGCTGGACACGGATGCAAGCAACGAGGGGATCGGGGCTGTCTTATCCCAGCCGGGTCCAGAAGGGGAGCATGTGGTGGCGTATTTTAGCCGGTCGCTCAGCAAGGCAGAGCGCCGGTATTGCGTCACCCGACGGGAGCTGCTTGCGGTGGTGGAGGGGGTCCGCCACTTCCGCCACTATCTCTACGGGCTCCCCTTCACCATTCGCACAGACCACGCTGCCCTGCAGTGGCTCCTGACGTTCCGGGAGCCAGAGGGACAGGTCGCCCGTTGGATCGAGCAGCTCCAGGCGTTTCAGTACCGGATCCAACACCGGGCTGGTGAGAAGCACGCCAATGCGGACGCGCTGTCCCGTCGTCCCTGTGCCCGGGAGGGATGCGCCCATTGCAGCAGAAAGGAGGAGAGGGAAGCAGAGCTGTCCCGCCGGGGGGAAGAGCAATGCCGGGTGGCAGTATCGGCTGAGAGGGTGGATTGGAGAGCCCATCAGGACCGAGACCCGGACCTCCGCCCCATACTACATTGGCTAGAGGAGCAGCGAAGGCCTCCCTGGGAGGAGGTGGCCCCTTTTTCCACCGCCACTCGGGGGCTGTGGGCTCAGTGGAGCGGGTTGGCCTTGCGTGACAGAGTCCTTCAGCGGCAGTGGAAGGTGCCCGCCACGGGGGAGGTGAGGTGGCAGGTGGTTGTCCCGGGGGCGATGCGCCAGGAGGTGCTAGAGGCCCATCATGGGACCCCAGGCACTGGTCATTTTGGAGTGACGAAGACCCTGAGGCGGCTCCGCCAGTCGTTCTACTGGGGGCAGTGCAGGCGAGACGTGGAGGACCACTGCCGACGCTGTGACATCTGCACTGCCCGGAAAGGACCCCAGGGCCGGTCGCATGCCCCACTCCAGCAGTACCAGGTCGGGGGGCCTATGGAGAGGGTTGCCGTGGACGTACTAGGCCCCTTTCCACGCTCAGAGAGGGGGAACCGGTTCGTTCTGGTGGCCCTCGATTACTTCACTAAGTGGCCAGAGGCGTACGCTTTGCCAGACCAGGAGGCAGAGACAGTCGCTGAAGCACTGCTGGAGGGGTTCTTCAGCCGGTTCGGGGTCCCTCAAGAGTTGCATTCCGACCAAGGGCGCAACTTTGAGTCCCGGGTCTTTGCCGGGATGTGCCGGCGCCTGGGCATCAAGAAGACGCGGACCACCCCTCTGCACCCTCAGAGCGACGGACTGGTGGAGAGGTTCAACCGCACGCTGGCCGTACAGCTGGCTGTCACCACCGCCACCCACCAGCGGGACTGGGACACCCACCTGCCTGTCGTGCTGTTGGCCTGCCGCTCTGCTGTCCAGGATTCCACCGCCTGCACCCCTGCCCTGCTCATGCTGGGGCGTGAGCTGCGCACTCCTGCGGAGCTAGCTTTTGGTCGTCCCCCAGATGCCCCCAGTGTACCCCCGGGCCCTGAGTATGCCAGGAGACTACAGGACCGACTGGAATCAGCCCACAGCTTCGCCAGGGACCAGTTGCAGGCTGCTGGGGTACGGCAGAAGCGGAACTATGACCTCCGAGTACGGGGGCGCCACTTCACCGCCGGGGAGCTCGTGTGGGTCTTCAGCCCCAAGAGACAGCGGGGCCGTTGCCCCAAATTGGACAGCCACTGGCTTGGTCCTTGCCATGTCCTGGAGAGGATCGGGGACGTGGCCTAACGGGTGCAGCTACCTCACAGAGGACGCAAGGTAGTGCTACACCGGGATCGGCTGGCCCCCTACCTGGGACAACACCCAGCACCATCCGACCCAGCAGCTCCTGACAGTCCTCTCCTGCCCCCTCCTGATCCACCCCGCCCTAACAGTCCCCCCACCCCCAGGGCTGAGGGTTCCTCCCCCGACGGTTCAGTTTCCCTGTCCCCTGTGGCTGACAGGAGCCCGTCCTCCACGCAGGGCTCCCGCCCGCAAAGACAGCATCGCCTCCCGGGTCGTTTTCGAGACTTTGTTCTTCCCTCGGGGACGAGGGACTAAGGGGGGGGCTGTGTAACGACCCTGGCGATGGCAGCATCCTGGACATTGTGTTTGTCTTGTTTGTTACGTCCTGTTTAAGGTTCCATGTATTGTGAGGGTACGGGGCACGCCGTTGGTGTGTGTCTGCGTGAGTGCATGCGTGTGTGTGCAGTGGGCGGTTCCCCCAGAGGCTATAAGTAGGAGGGGGGGGAAGCCGCGAGCGGGAGAATGCGTGTGAATGTCTGACTGGAGAGCGATTACGAGAGAGAGAGTACCGGCTGAGAGAGTGCTTGTCGGTGAGTCTGCGGTGTAAAAGAGAGAGAGACAGCTATTTGTTATTTTGGCGTGAACCCCGGCCAAAACAGGGTTTCGTTGTGTTATTAAAGAAATTAAAAAAAATAAAAGTACGTGGAACCTCATCTGGTCTCTCCCGAGTCTGTCTCATCCCCATAGCACAGAACGCTACAATATATATATATATATATATATATATATATATATATATATATATATATATATATATATATATATATGTTTCTCTACAGCAGTTGAATTGACAGTAGAAAGTTATGTAAAATTGTTTTTGAAAGAAAACCTTTTTTTCATGAAAGAATATTTGTCTGTTAGTTAAAAGGACGGCTTGAAATTGTGTTTAGTTTTTCCTGAAGCTTACAGTACTCCCGAAAACATTTGTGGATCACTCACTTTTTTCCTTTGCACTTTAAGATATATGCTGTTTGTTGGCAACTGAAACTGCCCCTCCTCTAAAGTGATCAGATTGATTAGAGGTACAGTACTTCTGTCTCCCAATACCAATGCATCAAATTAACTTCATATGCAGAATTACATTGATTTTTTCTATCATGTAATTGAAAAACCCTGTTAGAAGTAATATGTAGTGCCTCTTTTTCTTATTAAATCTGTTTGTGTGTTTACGTCTTTGTCTACATGCCTGGTGACATACGAACAGAAAAATAGCTAAGCTTTTCTCGGCAGGCAAATGTTTATGTTTATAATGTTGTGTGCGAGCAGGAAGGCGTGGCCACTGGACTGCGTGTGTGCGCGCGCTTTGTGATTTGTGATTTGGTGTTTAATGTTATGTTAATGTTCTGTTGTTAGGCACACTGGACCTGCAAGGCGGTGTAGCCTACACCCTAGCCCGCGAAAGAACGCTTACACAACTGTTCAAGTGATGTGCACCATTTCAGACGCTGTCATATATTGACACCGTAAACTACAATACTTAATGCTTTGTCACACAATTACCAGGAATTATTTATTATTCAGTACTGTATTTTAACGTTGTTTTTTTTTTACAGTAGTACTAAAATAAAATTGTTTTCAGTTTGCATGAGTGACAAATTATATTAAACACCATGGTTTTAAAAGAACGTCGTTAAAAAAAGTCTAATTTAGTCAAGAGAAAAAGATACAGTAATTTGTGTTTTATTATTTTCATACCAGAACCGCCCGAGAAATCGTAGCAGTGAAGTAAATCTTATATTTACCTCATACTTAATACTCATGTATCCTAGAAATCGTCATTAAACAATAGACTTAATGAAACATTTTACGTCAGAAAGTTCCCAGAAGTATCATAAGTATTACCTTTTTCCTCTCTCAGTTCAGGCCAATTGATTATCGTCATCAGGTTTAGTAAAAAAATAAATAAATAAAAAAAATACCTCAGAAATTCTATCATTGACCCGCATCATTAACAAAAGCAAAATAACTTTTTTTTTTTTTTTTTTTTTACTCGTGGATGTTGTACAGCTGTCTGTACGTCTTTAGTTTATATTTTTTCATTCATTCACACAAATAAAGATAATTAGCTTTATTAAAAGGTTTTACTCACCTCTCAGTAAAGAAGGCTCTCCCGCCTGTGAAGAAACGTTGAACACCTGCCTCGCGCTGTGGGTTGCGATGGCAGCTGATTGGTTGAGAGGGCAACCGCTGTTGCTGGGGCATTTCTTCGTGGACCGCGCTTTTTCTACATTTAGTAGTTAAAACATTTCAAACAGCCTTTTGCCAGCGATAGCATAATGTATTTATTTATTTATTTATTTATTTATTTATTTATTTATTTATGTTGTATTGTGATGTGCAGGGGCATCTTGCCCTGAGGTTTTATTATTTTGTTGAACGTCGTATGGGTTTCTCCTACATATTTATCCAATTAAAGGTTCTGTTCAAGATGGATACGAATGGAAATAAACTACAATACACATGTTATACATACATATACTATAATAAATTCTAGTTAAATATTTGGCAAAATATTATCTGCTCTTTGATTTCCTCTCAATACCATGTACAAAATTATAACCATTTATGGTGTTTACCTTTTTATGACAGACTTTTTTCTCTCATCATGTATTGTGTATTAAAAATTGCGATTTGCACATCAATATTGTAGAGCACAATTTACAATGTATTGATTTAAAGAGTTCTAAGATGAACCCTTTGCAATATTATATTAGACAGAGCAACCAGAGTTTCCCAAACGAACCCTTAGTAAGCCTTACTGAGAACAAAAAAAAAACTTGCAATAGAACCCTAACGTTCCCTGAGGAACCCTCAAAGAACCCTTACTTTTTAGAGTGTAGTTTTGAATGTTATTTCCGAATCTCTCCTTTAACATGTCTGAAGGGGACACTGTATTACTTAAAACGTGAATTAACTTAAAACGTGAATTAACGTCTTAAAACGTGTTAAAAGTGAGCAGTTGCCTTGGGATTACACACCAGGATCAGACGCATTGATTGGACTAATGTATCCGCAGTCGACCTAAGAAAAATATTGTATAGTGGCCATGGGCTTTGGTTTTGCCCAGAGCCGTAACTAAGCATTTAGGTACCGGGGCAAATATATATATATATATATATATATATATATATATATATATATATATATATATATATATATATATATATATATATATATATATAAAATTATTTATTTATTTATTTATTTATTTTATTTTATTTTTTATTTATTTTTTTTTTTTTTTGGATGTTAGGAGTTTGGATGGTATTTACTCGCGCATAGTTTTGAATGTTATTTCCGAATCTCTCCTTTAACATGTCTGAAGGGGACACTGTATTACTTAAAACGTGAATTAACGAATTAAAACGTGTTAAAAGTGAGCAGTTGCCTTGGGATTACACACCAGGTTCAGAAGCATTGATTGGACTAATGTATCCGCAGGCGACCTAAGACTCACCGTTTCAACGGTGTCAGTAGTGCTCAACAGAAAACAATGCATACAGAAAAATATTGTATACTGGCCATGGGCTTTGGTTTTGCCCAGAGCCGTAACTAAGCATTTAGCTACCGGGGCATGCATATATATATATATATATATATATATATATATATATATATATATATATATATATAATATGCGTGTCTGCATAATTTGTCTGGTTAAATAACATGCTAGGAATTACTGGTTTGCATTATCAATAAAAACAAAGAAATATTTTTTATAGAAACCCTTTATTACAGGTATAGCAATAAAATAAATAAATACAGTATAGGAGTTGTACTTTTAATTATAACACATAAATAAATGCATACAAATAAAACATTCTGTATATGTTTCGTTACTCTTAGAATAACAAATACACAAATAAGTGAAAGGCTGACAACATTTTTTGACAGGTAGATATATAAATATATTATTTATAACTAATCATAATATATTATCCATAATGTAATTAAATTAATTACAAACAAAACAAGCAAAAACCTAACTTTAGTCACAAGTATTTTATAAAACAAGTATTATAAAAAAATATTAACACATTTATTTTTATTTATTTATTTATTGCATTTATATAGCGCTTTTTATACCAAAGTATCGCAAAGCACTGTATAGTACATAGCAGGAAAAAAATCACAATCTGTTTGTATAGCAGGTCACACATATAACTGCTACACTCAGCCCATTTAAATACAGATTTAAACAGTATACACAATACAAAAGCACCAATTTTAAAGTTACATTAAAACCCACTAAGATAAGCGAGCCATTTTATAAAAGTGTGTTTTTAGTCTTCACTTGAAAACTGTAATGGACCCAGATTTCCTGATAAACGAAGGCTGAGCATTCCAGAAAAAAGCCCTGCCTCCAGTGTTGCTTTGTTGACCCTAGGAATAACCAGCAGGCCCACATCCTGTGATTTCAGAGTGTGGTTTGGAAGATACGGTGTCAGTAACTCCTGTAAATAATGAGGTGCTAATCCATTCAGGGCCTTATAAGTACCTATAACAGCAAAATCACCATTTAAAAAAGTACATTACAATAATCAATTCTAGATGAAACAAAGACATGTATTATTCTCTCGGCATCAGATACAGAAATAATTAGAACATAAGAAAGTTGTTTGTTTGGTTGTTAGTAGCTTATTGATCCCAGAATCTCATCAAGCAGCTTCTTGAAGGATCCCAGGGTGTCAGCTTCAACAACATTACTGGGGAGTTGGTCTAAGTTTAGTTATATTTCTCAAATGGTAAAAATATACTTTAGTAACTTCCCTAGTATGAGTCTAAAAGGATAGATCAGACTCAAAGATTACTCTCAAACTCTTCATTTCGAGTTTAAATTTTGATGAGAGACTGCAAGGGTCGTGCTCATGTAATCCTACATTTCCTTTTAGTTGGTTCTGTGAGCCCACTAGCATAACCTCTGTTTTATCTCAATTCAACATTAGGAGATTCTGTGAAATCCAATGCTTGATGTCTGTAAGGCAAGTAGCTAATAACACCCAGGCAGAAGAATGTCCTTGCTTTAGGGACAGATAATAGCTGGTTATCATCAGCATAGCTGTATACAACTGTAAGTTGCCCTGGGTAAGGGTGTCTGCTAAAAAAAAAAAAAAAAAAAAAAAAAAAAAATAGTAATCCCTGGACCTGTGGTTATTATAGCACAACCAACACCCTTATTGCTTTCCCGACCTGGCGCCTGACAAAAGAAAGTTTACTATTCCCACTATACTAGGTGGAGTGTTCTGATCTTTTTGAGTACCCAAAATACATTTCTCAATATAATATTAGGCTGTTTTTTCTCTGTGGGTATTTGATATTGTACACAAAATACAAGGAAAAAAGAAGCCCAAATCTGTGGGTGAGGGCCTCAGGTTATTATTATTTGTTTATTTAGCAGACACCTTTATCCAAGGCTTACAGAGACTAGGGAGTGTGAACTATGCATCAGCTGCAGAGTCACTTACAATTATGTCTCACCCGAAAGACGGAGCACAAGGAGGTTAAGTGGCTTGCTCAAGGTCACACAATGAGTCAGTTTGCTGAGGTGGGATTTGAACCGTGGACTTCCTGGTTACGAAAAATAAATCACTTACACTGCATTTTAAAAATAAAATGCTGACGCAGCGTCTTACGTTATATTGTGATCATCTTTATTTGCATATTCCCATTTCCTTAATTCTTCAATTTCAACACCATCCCTCTCCCCTGATGTAATAATTCATAGCTGTTAGTTTTTAATACTTTTCATGTATTGTATTTGATGCCATGGGCTAGAAGAATTGGAGGTAATTCTATTTATAAATTCACAGTTTGGCAACAGCAGTTTAATATATATATATATATATATATATATATATATATATATATATATATATATATATTTTTTTTTTTTTTTTCAGAATGTTTTCGTTAGAGACAAAAATCCAAAGTTTTTAATACAGGTGATTTATTTATTTATTTATTTATTTATTTATTAATCATTTTCAGCATCTTTAAACAGCTTTTTCAGTGGTAACCACGCACTGGATACTGAAGTAAACTGCAGCTACGTTCCAGCATGAATGAGACACGGACAGTGCGCCACGTTCAACCTTGACCTCTGTACACCAGAAGCAGTTTAAAGTAGATTTATGTACATTTAAAGCAACATTGTCTTTGTTCATGATTATATATGATAAGTGTATTAGTTTGGTTCTCAAACAAACAAACAAAAAAATCCTTGCATGTTTTTTGCCCCGCCTCAAGTGTAAAACCAAATATTCTCTGACAGCATATAGACAGTACGTGTTTTCCGCAGCAAACAGATTCTTACGGTCTCTGTTCATGATGAGAAAGAGTTTAACTGAGTGCATTGTTTCGATATGTTTGATTGGTCTCGCAGCAGTATGGGTAAAAATAGACTGAATGGCCTTGCCCTGCTAATATGTCCGGACATGTCCCAGGAGGAAGTGTTACAGCGTTTCGATAGATCAGGATATAGGAGGATTAGCAAACCCTGATTTAAAGTAAAGTCTTCTAAATCAGTTTTTAATTGTGGCATCATACAGTCTCAGCAGTCCGATCAGTCTTAGCATTAGTATCAGCAATCTTACCAGTCCCAGCAGTGTCCGCACCGGTCTTACCAGTTTCAGCACCAGTCTTACCAGTCCCAGCAGTAGCAGCACCAGTCCCAGCAGTGGCAGCACCAGTCTTACCAGTCCCAGCAGTGGCAGCACCAGTCTTACCAGTTCCAGCAGTAGAAGCACCACTCTTACCAGTCCCAGCAGCACCAGTCTTACCAGTCCCAGCAGCACCAGTCTTACCAGTTTCAGCAGTAGCAGAACCACTTACCAGTCCCAGCAGCACCAGTCTTACCAGTTCCAGCAGTAGCAGCACCAGTCTTACCAGTTCCAGCAGTAGCAGCACCAGTCCTACCAGTCCCAGCAGTGTCAGCATCAGTTCCAGAAGTAGCAGCACCAGTCTTACCAGTTCCAGTTGTAGCATCAGTGTCATCAGTGTCAGCATTAACTTCAATAGCAGTGAACCAAACGCATGTCTCTCAATGAAGGTATAAACCCATCTATGTGTTCACATATATAACTTCTATTCTTCTTGTCCTTTTAATATCACATATTTCTAACAGTGTGAATAGGGTAATTTTAGGAATTTGTTGTATACCTTTGCAGTTTGCATTAATAGTCTCCAGGCTTTAAAATATGATAAATTTCACCTTCGTAACATGAACAGGATATGCACAGGGTTTTGTTTTTTTTTTAGACAAAAATTTGATTTTTGCCTCAGTAAAAATCTATTCCTAGCTAAGCCCCTGGTAACATTAAACTGGTAAGATGGACCATGTCTAGGCAAAATGATCACATGCTTGACATGATAAAACAAGCCCCACCTTGCCCAGACTTAGAGCCAAAGGATTGTATGAACATGTGCCCATACTCACCTTGCCCAGTCAAGCAAAAGGATCAGCTGTTTAATATCATACAGCATAATGCATCTTGACCAAACAACATGGTCAATAAAGTCTGCTATGTGAGCCAATATATATATATATATATATATATATGTGTGTGTGTTTCTCTACAGCATTTGAATTGACAGTAGAAAGTTATGTAAAATAGTTTTTGAAAGAAAACCTTTTTTTCATGAAAGAATATTTGTCTGTTAGTTAAAAGGACGGCTTGAAATTGTGTTTAGTTTTTCCTGAAGCTTACAGTACTCCCGAAAACATTTGTGGATCACTCACTTTTTTCCTTTGCACTTTAAGATATATGCTGTTTGTTGGCAACTGAAACTGCCCCTCCTCTAAAGTGATCAGATTGATTAGAGGTACAGTACTTGTGTCTCCCAATACCAATGCATCAAATTAACTTCATATGCAGAATTACATTGATTTTTTCTATCATGTAATTGAAAAACCCTGTTAGAAGTAATATGTAGTGCCTCTTTTTCTTATTAAATCTGTTTGTGTGTTTACGTCTTTGTCTACATGCCTGGTGACATACGAACAGAAAAATAGCTAAGCTTTTCTCGGCAGGCAAATGTTTATGTTTATAATGTTGTGTGCGAGCAGGAAGGCGTGGCCACTGGACTGTGTGGCTGTGTGCGCGCGCTTTGTGATTTGTGATTTGGTGTTTAATGTTATGTTAATGTTCTGTTGTTAGGCACACTGGACCTGCAAGGCGGTGTAGCCTACACCCTAGCCCGCGAAAGAACGCTTAAGTGATGTGCACCATTTCAGACGCTGTCATATATTGACACCGTAAACTACAATACTTAATGCTTTGTCACACAATTACCAGGAATTATTTATTATTCAGTACTGTATTTTAACGTTGTTTTTTTTTTACAGTAGTACTAAAATAAAATTGTTTTCAGTTTGCATGAGTGACAAATTATATTAAACACCATGGTTTTAAAAGAACGTCGTTAAAAAAAGTCTCATTTAATCAAGAGAAAAAGATAGTAATTTGTGTTTTATTATTTTCGTACCAGAACCGCCCGAGAAATCGTAGCAGTGAAGCAAATCTTATATTTACCTCATACTTAATACTCATGTATCCTAGAAATCGTCATTAAACAATAGACTTAATGAAACATTTTACGTCAGAAAGTTCCCAGAAGTATCATAAGTATTACCCTTTTCCTCTCTCAGTTCAGGCCAATTGATTATCGTCATCAGGTTTAGTAAAAAAAAAAATTAAAAAAAAATTACCTCAGAAATTCTATCATTGACCCTCATCATTAACAAAAGCAAAATAACTTTTTTTTTTTTATTTCACTCGTGGATGTTGTACAGCTGTCTGTACGTCTTTAGTTTATATTTTTCATTCATTCACACAAATAAAGATAATTAGCGTTATTAAAAGGTTTTACTCACCTCTCAGTGAAGAAAGCTCTCCCGCCTGTGAAGAAACGTTGAACACCAGCCTCGCGATGTGGGTTGCGATGGCAGCTGATTGGTTGAGAGGGCAACCGCTGTTGCTGGGGCATTTCTTCGTGGACTGCGCTTTTTCTACATTTAGTAGTTAAAACATTCCAAACAGCCTTTTGCCAGCGATAGCATAATGTATTTATTTATTTATTTATTTATTTATTTATTTATGTTGTATTGTGTTGTGCAGGGGCATCTTGCCCTGAGGTTTTATTATTGTGTTGAACGTCGTATGGGTTTCTCCTACATATTTATCCAATTAAAGGTTCTGTTCAAGATGGATACGAATGGAAATAAACTACAATACACATGTTATACATACATATACTATTATAAATTCAAGTTAAATTTTTGTCAAAATATTATCTGCTCTTTGATTTCCTCTCAATACCGTGTACAAAATTATAACCATTTATGGTGTTTACCTTTTTATGACAGATTTTTTCTCTCATCATGTATTGTGTATTAAAAATTGCGATTTGCACATCAATATTGTAGAGCACAATTTACAATGTATTGATATAAAGAGTTCTAAGATGAACCCTTTGCAATATTATTTTAGACAGAGCAACCAGAGGTTCCCAAACGAACCCTTACTGAGAACAAAAAAAACTTGCAATAAAACCCTAAGGTTCCCTGAGGAACCCTCAAAGAACCCTTACTTTTTAGAGTGTAGTTTTGAATGTTATTTCCGAATCTCTCCTTTAACATGTCTGAAGGGGACACTGTATTACTTAAAACGTGAATTAACTTAAAACGTGAATTAACGTCTTAAAACGTGTTAAAAGTTAGCAGTTGCCTTGGGATTACACACCAGGTTCAGAAGCATTGATTGGACTAATGTATCCACAAGCGACCTAAGACTCACCGTTTCAACGGTGTCAGTAGTGCTCAACAGAAAAGAATGCATACAGAAAAATATTGTATACTGGCCATGGGCTTTGGTTTTGCAGAGAGCCGTAACTAAGCATTTAGCTACCGGGGCATGCAAATATATATATATATATATATATATATATATATATATATATATATATATATATATATATATATATATATATATATATATTATTGTTTTTTTTTTCTTTTTTTTTTCTTTTTTTTTGGATGTTAGGAGTTAGGATGGTATTTACTCGCGCATAGTTTTGAATGTTATTTCCGAATATCTACTTTAACATGTCTGAAGGGGACACTCTATTACTTAAAACGTGAATTAACGAATTAAAACGTGTTAAAATTGAGCAGTTGCCTTGGGATTACACACCAGGTTCAGAAGCATTGATTGGACTAATGTATCCGCAGGCGACCTAAGACTCACCGTTTAAACGGTGTCAGTAGTGCTCAACAGAAAAGAATGCATACAGAAAAATATTGTATACTGGCCATGGGCTTTGATTTTGCCCAGAGCCGTAACTAAGCATATAGCTACCGGGGCATGCAAATATATATATATATATATATATATATATATATATATATATATATATATATATATATATATATATCTATATATATATATATATATATATATATATATATATATATATATCTATATATATATATATATATATATATATATATATATATATATATATATATATATATATATATATAGTTATTTATTTTTTGTATGTTATGAGTTAGGATGGTATTTACTCGCGCATAGTTTTGAATGTTATTTCCGAATCTCTCCTTTAACATGTCTGAAGGGGACACTGTATTACTTAAAACGTGAATTAACGAATTAGAACGTGTTAAATGCGAGCAGTTGCCTTGGGATTACACACCAGGTTCAGAAGCATTGATTGGACTAATGTATCCGCAGGCGACCTAAGACTCATCGTTTCAACGGTGTCAGTAGTGCTCATTAGAAAACAGTGCATACAGAAAAATATTGTATACTGGCCTTGGGCTTTGGTTTTGCAGAGAGCCGTAACTAAGCATTTAGGTACCGGGGCATGCAAATAAATAAATATATATATATATATATATATATATATATATATATATATATATATATATATATATATATATATATTATTCTTATTTTTTTTACATTTTTTTTTTTTTTGGATGTTAGGAGTTAGGATGGTATTTACTCGCGCATAGTTTTTAATGTTATTTTCGAATCTCTCCTTTAACATGTCTGAAGGGGACACTTTATTACTTAAAACGTGAATTAACGAATTAAAACGTGTTAAAATTGAGCAGTTGCCTTGGGATTACACACCAGGTTCAGAAGCATTGATTGGACTAATGTATCCGCAGGCGACCTAAGACTCACCGTTTCAACGGTGTCAGTAATGCTCAACAGAAAACAGTGCATACAGAAAAATATTGTATACTGGCCATGGGCTTTGGTTTTGCAGAGAGCCGTAACTAAGCATTTAGCTACCGGGGCATGCATATATATATATATATATATATATATATATATATATATATATATATATATATATATATATATATATATGTATATATATATATATATATTATTGTTATTTATTTATTTTTTTTTTATTTTTTTTATTTTAGGAGTTAGGATGGTATTTACTCGCGCATAGTTTTGAATGTTATTTCCGAATATCTCCTTTAACATGTCTGTAGGGAACACTGTATTACTTAAAAGGTGAGTTAACGAATTAAAACGTGTTAAAAGTCAGCAGTTGCCTTGGGATTACACACCAGGTTCAGAAGCATTGATTGGACTAATGTATCCGCAGTCGACCTAAGACTCACCGTTTCAACGGTGTCAGAAGTGCTCAACAGACAAGAATGCATACAGAAAAATATTGTATACTGGCCATGGGCTTTGGTTTTGCAGATAGCCGTAACTAAGCATTTAGCTACCGGGGCATGCAAATATATATATATATATATATATATATATATATATATATATATATATATATATATATATAT